>NC_081372.1:48506792-48807518 GCF_030684315.1 Stegostoma tigrinum | reverse complement strand
TAGAAGATGATGTGAAAGCCTTGCCAATGGAATAGAGCCTCACTCAACCAGAACATGATTTGAAGAATCAGTTCAGAGTTCAATGTGCTCAATTCATGGCAATCCTGAACTGTGTTCATTAATTCTACATTACTGACTCTCCTTTCTGAAGTCATATGAGGCTCCACATCAGGGAACTGTTTCTTACAGTAACCTCCTTGCTAATATAATTTCCATTTATTTTCGGCTGGTGATAAAGACAAAGTATCAGTGTCAGATTTTTTGCAGCATTTGCATTGAAGTATATTTGAAAATATTTTAACTATGCTGTTAACATTGGGTGACATCAATTAATCTATGGAAGCACTGAACTTTTAAACTGCTAATGAAAGTATTTAGTGTATGAATAAAACAAAAGGTCATTTTGATTGAATGTTAATTAAAATTTAATTGAAAGGTCTTTCTAGTCAGAACAAAAGTTACTTGACTCACTCAGAACATTTTCCTTATTCTCTTTCAGGAGGACTCTAGCCAACAGTGGAAATGGCAGAGTCAAAGTCATGTCTAATGAGATAAAATTGTATTAGTGATAATGGGAACTGCAGATGCTGGAGAATCCAAGATAACAAAGTATGAAGCTGGATGAACACAGCAGGCCAAGCAGCATCTCAGGAGCACAAAATGATGAAGGGTCTAGGCCCGAAATGTCAGCTTTTGTGCTCCTGAGATGCTGCTTGGCCTGCTGTGTTCATCTAGCTTCATACTTTGTTATCTAATGAGATAAAGTTTTGCCAAGTAACAATCTAACAATTTGAGCGGTGTCATAAAACAAGTCAAGCAGTGAAAATGCAGCAGTCGCCTACAGCATCCAACCAATATCCTTACACTTAGGGTTCTTCACCTGTCAGAGAAACAAAGGGGAGGAGAGAACTACACCATTGAAGCCAGCAGCTACTTCATACTATCCTGCCCTATGGCTGCAGGCTGCAGCTGGTGTGTTCACTCTGGAGACAAAAGGTGTGTCTCAATGCATGTAAGATTGGGAGATTGGACAGGCTGAAGGGCATGTGAACATTTTGTGTTACCAACTCAACAGTTGACACCGGTTGAGTTTGCCAGTGATTGGCCTGTTGCAGCACTTTGGAATTCCAATCTCACAGTGACTGTTCAAAATTGATGCTATTTTCTCAGCAGATCTATTGTCATATACAAATAACAGTGTGCAAATTAGTTTATCAAAGAGTGCATGAGTGAACATGTACATCTGCAGAGCAAGTACTTTTTAATTATTTCCAATTCAAATCTCTATCTTCACTCAATATCACTTATTTTTATCTCAAACATGTCACTACTTCCACTCCTGCTTGAACTCATCTGCTGCTGCAATCTTGAACCGTGCCTTTGTCACCCCTAGACTTGGCTACTCCAACTGACATTCGCTTGGTCGACTTCCGAAACACAAACTTGAGAGCATCCAGAACTTCCCTTACTTACATTAGGCCTGTTCACCCATTAGCCTTGTGTTTACTGAGCTATTTTGGCTGCTTGACGACTAAAGCCTCGGTTTGAAATTCTGATATTCCAATGCTGCTTGTGTGGTGTCCTTGACCGTAAAAGTTTCCTCATAATGATTCAGGATCAAAGTGTCAGTTTTAATCTGGACTTTGCCTTAGACATGATGACCCAGGAAGTTGATGATGGGTGTGTAGTTGAATGTGAGAATTGCAATCTGTAAACATTATAACATTGTTTATACCCTCATATTGAACTCCACTGTGGCGGAATCATGGATTAGAGTATCACCTATGTGGCATATAACTCCATCAGCCTTCAATGATCAAGTAAGGAGGGGTGAATCTGTTCCCATTATCTTCAACATACACACCTAGCCACAACAAAGTTTTAATGAGATTTTCAGCATACAGCCACCATCATTCTGAGTCAAATGCAGTTTGCTAGTTCACCGCAAACACTCAGAAGTCCTTTACAATGTTTCCCTGGATTAAACAAAGATAATGTTTTTACTTTGTAACTGCAAGACAAATGATAAAAATTGCAATGTCAAGCACGCATAAGTGCAGGTACAATGTTTCAAAGGAAATAGTGTACAATACAAAAAGGAAGATAAAAGAATATTAAGTTCAAAATCCTTAGTGTGCACTGGAGGTGTTAACCTGAGACCATAGTTGGTTGGTCAGCAGTGACCAGGATCAGCAGCAGCAATGAATATTGCAAATTCTTTGAGCTCTGAATGTTCAAATGTTTCTCCAATGTGTGTTTTCATTGGTTGCTTTGTTCTTCTGAATGAAAGCAAAGGAAGAAAGTTTCCTGTTCTGTTTTAAAATGCCCACCTCCAATGCACTGCCAAAACATTTAATACAACACATGCATTGTATGCCTGGGATCATTGTTTCCTAGTTAATGTTTGTCATCTCTGATGAAACATCATCAAGACTCAAAATGTTAGCTTGCTCTCTTTCCATGGAGGCTGCCAGACTCACCGTAATCTCCAGCATCTTTTGTTTTCAATTCCCATTTCAGCATCTTCAGTAATTTGTTCCTCCATTGTTTCCAATCTGGATAATTGCAGGAGTGTCTTTTACCCCTCCACTATGGGAAATGAGTCATACAGGTATGAAGTGTAAAGAGGAAAAGTGAATTGTTGCATGCCTGAGTGGTTTCAAGCTCTTTTGATGTAAGGGTTAATTTCAGTTCAGATTATTTTTTTCTCTTCCATATTGACTCCCTGAAGCTTTACATAACCTGTGATCACTTTTAAATCAGTGTTTGTCCTTTTTAAAACCATCTCAATCCATAATAATCCAGACACTAAAAATGAGATGATGGAAATCAAAGTTGATAGTTTATGTTTCATCACTATTATGACTGTGTTTTGGAAGATTTTGGTGCTGAGGCAATTCCAAAACACTGCTTTCCAAAGAAAGTATTATATGTGGATCTCTGCATGTGATGGGAACTGTCAAAAGCCACTGTTTGTTTTAAGTTTCCTAAGATTGGGATATCTGTGAACTTCACCAGGTTCATATTGATAGATGCCAAGGGTTGAATTACTTATTCCATGGTTTTTCTGAGTTGTGCAAAACCTACTTAAATACATGAAGAACTGTTGGCTGTAAGTATGGGTGGAAGACCAGGGAAACAAAAAGTAGGCTAATTGTTTGATGATACAGCCCACGGTACAACAAGGTTTCAATCTCTTTTCTGGCCTTTTGTAAAAGAAGGTGTGCAAACTTTCTTACGAAACAAGCCTTTCAGCCCAACTTGTGCATGCTCTCCAGTTTTCACAATTAATCTATTTCCATTTGCATACTTTTGATTCATATCCCTCCATACATATCCCATCAATGTACGTGTCCAAATGTTTCTCAAATGACAATATTTTCTTGGGGAGAGTAGGAATATTAATTTGTCAGTTGGTTTCTGGGTGATGTGATATGTGGCTTTCTCAATCCTGTGAATAGTTTTAGAAATTCCTGCTTTAATTTGTCTGCACTGTCTTGTTTGGCCAACTCATCCATTTTACAGATAAGGCACAAGGCTATGCCATGCCTGAGGGTCAGGAAGGGCTCCTGACTGTGGATAACTTGGTATTTCAGCATTTTCTCTTCCTTGTTACAGAAGGAGGTGATTATCTAGCCTTCTATTTCCAGTGGAGGTCTCCCTAGGCCCTGGAGTCAAAGAGTGGATAGCTTCATTAACTAGAGGTTCATACAGGGTGTGGTATCTGACAGCTCCACTGTCCAATTTGAAATGCGTTTTTTGGCCACTGATCATTATATCAACAATCCAATGTGGCCATCGAGGTTTTTAAGGCCCATAGTTAGTTTTTCCAAAAGAACATGATTTGGTTCGGGCCTCCTCAAGGTCCAACTACTCAGTTAGAGGTAAGATGTTCTCCTTAATGCTGGGCATCTGTAGTTAGCTGTCATGAGATTCTAGTAATGATGATTTGCTCTGATTTTTGTTTTGGGCATTTCCTCTACTGGGCTTTGTCCAACCAATGCTTATTCGCTTTATCAGGCTCAGCTAGGTAGTCTGCAGATCATTGCTATCACATATGAATGGCATGGCTGTGCTCTAGCTGGTCTTGATGGTTGGTAGCCAGAACCCATGCTGGTGCAAGCTAATGAACATCCATCGACAGTTTACATATTTTGTTCAGTAGAACTTCATTGGCACCAGAGTCATATGATTGGCCATATCTCATGTCACTGATAATGCTATTAGCATCATTATTATTGACCACTCACATTGAAAAGCTTGCTATTAAGGGTTTAAGGTCCAGAATAGGCCTAATTTTCCCTCCTGAATGCTTTAGAAACAATGGTGTAGTTTCAAAAGTTATTTGTAAATAATATTTAAGATTAGAAGTGTAGAAACGAGAGAAGCTGTTTTATTTCCTTCCTAAATCTACAATGGTTTTTCAAATGATAATGGGAACTGCAGATGCTGGAGAATCCAAGATAATGAAATGTGAGGCTGGATGAACACAGCAGGCCCAGCAGCATCTCAGGAGCACAAAAGCTGACGTTTCGGGCCTAGACCCTTCATCAGAGAGGGGGATGGGGTGAGGGTTCTGGAATAATTAGGGAGAGAGGGGGAGGCGGACTGAAGATGGAGAGAAAAGAAGATAGGTGGAGAGGAGAGTATAGGTGGGGAGGTAGGGAGGGGATAGGTCAGTGCAGGGAAGACAGACAGGTCATGGAGGTGGGATGAGGTTAGTAGGTAGGAGATGGAGGTGCGGATTGGGGTGGGAGGAAGGGATGGGTGAGAGGAAGAACAGGTTAGGGAGGCAGAGACAGGTTGGACTGGTTTTGGGATGCCATGGGTGGAGGGGAAGAGCTGGGCTGGTTGTGTGGTGCAGTGGGGGGAGGGGACGAACTGGGCTGGTTTTGGGATGTGGTGGGGGAAGGGGAGATTTTGAAACTGGTGAAGTCCACATTGATACCATTGGGCTGCAGGGTTCCCAAGCGGAATATGAGTTGCTGTTCCTGCAACCTTCGGGTGGCATCATTGTGGCACTGCAGGAGGCCCACAATGGACATGTCATCTAAAGAATGGGAGGGGGAGTGGAAATGGTTTGCGACTGGGAGGTGCAGTTGTTTATTGCGAACCGAGCGGAGGTGCCCCAGCTATGCCTGCCTCTTTGTAGGTTACGTGGAACAGTCCCTCTTCTGCACCTACACAGGCCCCAAACCCCACCTCTTCCTCCGGTACATTGATGACTGTATCGGCGCCGCCTCTTGCTCCCCAGAGGAGCTCGAACAGTTCATCCACTTCACCAACACCTTCCACCCCAACCTTCAGTTCACCTGGGCCATCTCCAGCACATCCCTCACCTTCCTGGACCTCTCAGTCTCCATCTCAGGCAACCAGCTTGTAACTGATGTCCATTTCAAGTCCACCGACTCCCACAGCTACCTAGAATACACCTCCTCCCACCCGCCCTCCTGAAAAATTCCATCCCCTATTCCCAATTCCTCCGCCTCCGCCACATCTGCTCCCACGAGGAGGCATTCCACTCCCACACATCCCAGATGTCCAAGTTCTTCAAGGACCGCAACTTTCCCCCCACAGTGGTCAAGAACGCCCTTGACCGCGTCTCCCGCATTTCCCACAACATATCCCTCACACCCCGCCCCTGCCACAACCACCCAAAGAGGATCCCCCTCGTTCTCACACACCACCTCACCAACCTCCGGATACAATGCATCATCCTCCGACACTTCCGCCATCTACAATCCGACCCCACCACCCAAGACATTTTTCCATCCCCACCCCTGTTTGCTTTCCAGAGAGACCACTCTCTCCGTGACTCCCTTGTTCACTCCACACTGCCCTCCAACCCCACCACACCCGGCACCTTCCCCTGCAACCGCAGGAAATGCCACACTTGCCCCCACACCTCCTCCCTCACCCCTATCCCAGGCCCCAAGATGACTTTCTACATTAAGCAGAGGTTCACCTGCACATCTGCCAATGTGGTATACTGCATCCACTGTACCCGGTGTGGCTTCCTCTACATCGGGGAAACCAAGCGGAGGATTGGAGACCGCTTTGCAGAACACCTCCGCTCAGTTTGCAATAAATAACTGCACCTCCCAGTCGCAAACCATTTCCACTCCCCCTCCCATTCTTTAGATGACGTGTCCATCATGGGCCTCCTGCAGTGCCACAATGATGCCACCCGAAAGTTGCAGGAACAGCAACTCATATTCCGCTTGGGAACCCCGCAGCCCAATGGTATCAATATGGACTTCACCAGCTTCAAAATCTCTCCTTCCCCCACCGCATCCCAAAACCAGCTCAGTTCGTCCCCTCCGCCCACTGCTCCACACAACCAGCCCAGCTCTTCCCCTCCACCCACTGCATCCCAAAACCAGTCCAACCTGTCTCTGCCTCCCTAACCTGTTCTTCCTCTCACCCATCCCTTCCTCCCACCCCAATCCGCACCTCCATCTCCTACCTACTAACCTCATCCCACCTCCTTGACCTGTCCGTCTTCCCTGGACTGACCTATCCCCTCCCTACTTCCCCACCTATACTCTCTCCACCTATCTTCTTTTCTCTCATCTTCGGTCTGCCTCCCCCTCTCTCCCTATTTATTCCAGAGCCCTCACCCCATCCCCCTCTCTGATGAAGGGTCTGGGCCCGAAACGTCAGCTTTTGTGCTCCTGAAATGCTGCTGGGCCTGTTGTGTTCATCCAGCCTCACATTTCATTATCATGGTTTTTCAAATGTCTGATTCAATTTAAATTACAGTATAATCCATTCCATCATCAGCATATTAACCAGGAGCAGTTTCTTTAATTAAAAAAACTAATTTACACAAAGTTTGTGCTGTTTTTGCCATGCTTTGCAATCTTGATGTTTAAAATGTATATTAAAATTGCTATATTTTATAGCTTAGATTTTTGTCTAATCTGCTCGACCCACTTTACATTAGTGAAGTGGCAATCGTCAACAACATCTGTTTCATGTCTCCATTTTCTTTTCTCACAGCAATACAACTCTCATGTCACACACAAATTATGAACACAACTGTTAGTTTTCTCAAAGCATCTGTCAGATTTTGTTTGTCACAAGTAACCCACAGAGTGTTTATTACAAAATACTCAACTCTGGAGGAGACTAAAGCGGAGAAAATGATGAAACCAGATGTAGAAACATATGGTCTATGTAAACAAAATGAATGAAATTCATCTATGCGATAATCTAATAAGACATGACATATAACATAACAACATCTAATATTAACTGATGCCTTATTGTGGCAGTAATGATTTGTGTTACAACATGTCTGTACAAACAGATTCCTAACTTGAAGATGAAAGTGCATTTGGAAACTTTTCATCGATTCATGGATTTTTAGAATACGCATTCTTAGAATATGGTGACACCGGTCAGGTCATCATTTATTTTTTAGCTCTGGTTCCCTGTCTGAAAGTTTTCTTGACTTTCTGCAGTTTGACCCTAAAGGTAGTTTGTGGATTTTGACTCAATAATGACGGAGTTACATATGGCCTGGAAGGGAGCTTGGAGATCCTGGTGTCCCCATGTATCTGGTGCCTTTCATGTTAAAGGAAGTGGATGTGCAGATTTGTAGATGTATTTGCCAATCATGTAGGTTGCGCTGCCCAGATGCTGTCAAACGTATGAAGTAGCTGCATTCATCTGGACAAGTGGAGTATATTTCAACAACCTTGTGAAAGCGAAGAAGCATTGAGAGTCATGAGGTGAGCTGCATATACATCATACCGTCGATCTTGCTTTAACATTTAATTACTGACTGAGAGTATATCAAAAACTACTGACACAGTATCCATTGCATTTAACAGGCACACCGAGCTGCATACCACATTAAACCCATTGGTTCTTATTTGCATTGAAAATGGAGATTGAATTCTTGTGCCTAGAACTGAAGATGTAGAAATAAATATTCCACATTAGCCAGGAGAATGGCTTTGGATATTGGTAGAAGCCAATTAAAACTAGATATACTGTACAAATAATGCCAATACTGAGTTAGAGAACCTAGTTTAGATATTTGATTGTTTTCTAGACATTAAATAGCTCTTTAAACCTAATATAGTCTGGACAAGAAATATATGCCTATTACACATCTGAAGTGTGCCACATATAAGTCACAAACAAAGCTGTTCACAGCCTGTACCTGAAATAGGCATTAGTGTATTTACATAGTCACAGAAGAGGCTTACCACCACTCCCCATCAGGTCATCCTTCAACATTACAGTCAGCCTGAATGCAACTGGAACTTCACCCTCAGTGTCCAGAACAGTCAGATCCACTTTCTTTAAGAGCCTGGCTGTATTTTCCACATGTGCTAAAGAATGGTCAGTCAAACAGAATGCTCAGTAACTCATCTCCTAAAGCAATGGCAAGCTGAGGAGGGCTCCACAATTGTTTCACAGCTCATGATAGATTGACTGATCTCACTAAAAGTCATACAAATGGTTTCTGCCTTCTAGCCCCTGGAACAATTACCAAGGGTTCATTTGCTGGTTGGACTCCAATGACACTTGTGCAAAGTGCTGGCAAGATCAGGAGTTGCCCTGAAACTGTTAAACAGCCACCACATTGCCAGACAGGAATCTGGACAATTGGCAAAAATGTGTCAGTTGATTTTAGGTATGATTCCCTTTTACAATCTCCATTGAATCAGGGATGGTCCCTCAGTCTGATGGCAATGAAAATGTCAGGAACACGCTACATCATGAAGTAACAGATTTTGATTGAGTACATTCTTCTGCAGTTGATACCCACAGTGCCTCATGGATGCCTTGTTTTGTGTTGCCAGGTCTGTTCAAAGTCTGTCCCATTTCACATGATGTGATTGCTTTACAACATGACAGTTGATATGCTCAGAGCAAAAACCTTTTCTTTACATGGTGTGGAGCGGTCACTTCTCTTAATAATGCGTTTTCAACAGGTCACATGCATTTCCAACAGGTAGATGAGTTAAACATGGTTTTCCCTCTCATTGATTTTCCCACTATGTGCTGCAAATCCATTCTAGCAGCCATGCCCTCTAGGTCTCAACCAGTCAGTCAGTAGTGGTGCTTTGAGCCTTGCCTCGTGATGGACATTGAAGTTTACCACTTGGAGTACTTATACAGGTAACATGGATGGCACGATGGCTCAGTGGTTAGCACTGCTACCTCACAGCACCAGGGACCCTGGGTTCGATTCTACGCTCAGGCGATTGTCTATGTGGAGTTTGCACTCTGTCTCCTTGTCTGTGTGGGTTTTCTCCCACAGTCCAAAGATATGCAGACTAGGTTGATTAGCCATGGGAGATGCACTGTTATAGGAATAAGGTGGGGATTGGGTCTGGATGGGATGCTCTTCAGAGGGTTGGTGTGGACCTGCTGAGGTGAATGGCCTGCTTCCACACTGTAGGGATTCTATGATTCTATGACTGAAGTAGTCTATGTCCAAACTCAGAAAAGACCTGAACAATATCCAGGTTTGGGCAGACAAGTGTCAAGGACTATTCATTCCAAACAAGTGCAAAGCAACGAATATCTTCAACAGCAGAGAACCTAACCATTACCATCGTCGGATCCTCCACTATTAACATCCAGGGGATTATCGTTGACCAGAAACTGAACTGGGCTCATGACCTGGCAGGACAAAGATGAGGAATTAGGATTTAAGGGGAAACACTGGCCTCGTAGTATTTATCATTAAACTTGCAATTCAGAGACTCAGGTAATGTCCTGGGGACCCAAGATCAAATCCTGCTATGGCGGATAGTGGAATTTGAATTCAATTTTTAAAAATCAGTGATTAAAACTCTAATGAGGACCATGAAAAAATTGCAAATAGTTGGAAAAACCCGTCTGGTTCACCAAAGTCTAGGTGCCCTTTAGACAAGCAAATCTGCCATGCTTATCTGGTCTGGCCAACATGTGACTCCAGACCTGCAGCAATGCAACTGATGCAACCTGGCTGGGGACATCTACTTTCTATGAATGAATATTAAAAAAAAATCCTGCAGTGAATTCACTTTCGGACTCCGGTCCATCATCCACAAGGTACAAGTCAGGAGTATGACAGAAAACTCCCCACTTGCCTGGATGAGTTCAACAACATTCAAAAAGTTTGACACCATCTAAGGCAAAGCAGCTCACTTAATTGGCACTATTTCCACAAATATTCATTCCCTTCACTTGCGGCTGTGTGTGTCAACTACAAAATGCACAGCAGAAATTCACCAAGTCTCCATAGACAGCATCATGTAAACCCATAAACACTACCAACTAGATGGGCAAAGGGAGCAGATACTTGGAAACAGCACCACCTGAAAGTTCCCCTTCAAGCCACTCACCATTGTCACTTAAAAGTTTGTCATCCCTTTGGTGTCACTTGGTTAAAACTCCTTTCTACAACTCTTTTCCCTTCCAAAGCTGCTTTCTATTGTGGGTCTACCTATAGTGAATGGGCTGCAGAATTTCAAGAAGGCATCTCACCACCACTTTAGCAGCAAGGGTACGTCTTACTTCCATCAAAAGTAGTAGAAATAAAATAAGATATTTTCAACTCAACAAGAATGCCACAATATAAACTCAAGCCCAGGATCTAGTGAACAATGAGGTTGTTAGATTTGTTCAACAACGAAAAAGTATTTCTTTCTCAGTTAACTGCCAAATTATGGGCACATTATTGTGGAATAGTAATAACACTTGATTAATAGTCCTGAGCTCCAGGTTAATGATTTGGGGATGTGTTTCAGTCCCACATTGGCAGTTGGCAACATTTGAATTCAGTAAGTATCTAGGCATAATAAAAAAAATTGCTAGGCTAATGGTAATCATGTTCCATTTTCATTAAAAAAAACCCTGGATAACTAATGCTCTTTAGAGGAGGAATTCCTTCCTTATCTGGTCTGACCTGCATGTAACTCCAGAATCTGAAATATTCCAGCAAGCCAATCAGTGGTATCAAACTGCTGCAAAGACAAATTAAATTAATGAAACTGTTTGACAATATAACATCAACCATAGGACTATGAGACTGTAAGATATAGGAGCAAAATTAGGCTATTCAGTCCATCAAGTCTGCTCTGAGATAATAAAATGTGAGGCTGGATGAACACAGCAGGCCAAGCAGCATCTCAGGAGCACATGTGTTTCTCAACTCCATCCTCCTGCTTTCTCCCCATAACCACTGAGCCCCTTACCATTCAAGGACCTAACTATCTCTGTCTTCAATAAACTTAGTGACGCGGCCTCCGCAACCCTCTGTGGCAATGAGTTCCACAGATTAACAATTCTGTGGCTGAAGAAATTCCTCCCATTCTCGGTTCTCAAGTGTTGTACATAGGTGGACATGAAGAGAACATCCACACAGTTACCCTTGACTGGAAATGAACCCAGGTCGTTGGTACTGTTTTGTAGCTGCGCTAACCACTTTGTCACCATGTCACTCCAAAGTGTCTTCGTGCTTCAGATCTCTGTGAAGTCTTTCCACATTTAGAGAATAGTCTGCATCTCTATTCTTTCTAGCAAAGTGCAGAATCTCATGCTTTCCAACATTAAATTCCATTTGGAATTCTTTGTACACTCTCTAAACATGTCTAAGTCTTTCTGTACCCTCCCCACTTCTTCAAAACTACCTGTCCCTCCACCTATCTTTGTGTCATCTGCAAATTAGCATCATCGCCTTCAGCTCCTTTGTTCAGATTTTTAATGTATAATGTGAATAGTTGTGGTTCCACTACTGGCTCCTTTGGAACTCTTCTAGTCACTGGCTGCCATCCTAAAAAACACTGCTTTACTCCTTTTTTTTGACTGCTGCTAGTCAGCCAATCTTCTATCTATGGTGGTACCTTGTCCCTAACACCATGAGTCTTATCTTAATTTAGAAGTTTCCTGTGTGGCTCCCTGTCAAAAAGCTTCTCAAAATCCAAATAGATCACATCCACTGGCTCCACTTTGCCTAACCAGGGCATTGGAAATGCCATTGGCAAACTCAGACTTGCTGGCCTTGCAATGTCCTCCTTATAACCTGGAGATTTATGAACAGAACTGTCTCACAGATTAGCCAAGCAAGAGTCTGACATAATCATACTCACAGTTTCATACCTTACACACACTGTACCAGAGAACACCAGCTCCAACCCTGGATAAGTCTTCTTTCACCAATAAGAAGCCCAGCAGTGGTAACAGAATATTGGTTTAAAGTTGAAAGGTAGCTGCCCCAGGAGCCCTCAACATTGACTCTGGAACTCATGAAGTCCAATGACACCAGAGTGATTATCACACCCTCTTCCCCACTCTGCTCTCTCCTCGGATCATTAATCAGTATTCTTCCATACTGAGCATTGTGGACGGTAGCAAGGGTACAGAGGTCAAGGTGGAAGACTTCAATGCTTCTCACCAAGAGTGTCTCAAACTGGTTAAATTCTAAAGGATGTAACATCTCAATAGTGTCTGCAGCAGGTTGTGAGGAAACCAGCAGGAGGCAAAACTTACTTGACATCATCCTCCCCAATCAAACTTTTGCAGATACATTTGTCCATGACGGTGTTGGTAAGAGCGATTTCTGCACAGTCCTTGCTTGGTCAAAATCCTGGAATTCCCTTCCTCTCAGAACTTTAGGGATCCTGCACCAAAAGAGCTGCAGAGGCTTAAGAATGATGCTCACCACTACCTTCCCAAGTACAACATTCTCCTCCCTTGAAGTAATTGAGGTATATCATATTTCATAGAATCCCTGCATGCAGAAAGATACTGTTCAGTCTATTGAGTTTGCACCAATCTGTCTGAGGGACATTGCACCCATACCCACCCCTCCTACCCTATCCTGTAAACCTGCCTTTCCTATGGCTAATTCACCTAGCCTCGACATCGTTGGACATTATGGGCAATTTAGCATGGCCAATCACCTAACCCACACATCTTTGGACTGTGGGCGGAAACCAGGGAACTGTGCAGAAACCCATGCAGATGCAAGGTGATGTGCAAACTCCACAATCACCTGAGGCTGGAATCAAACCCAGGTCCCTGGCACTATGAAGCAGCACTGCTGACCACTGTGCCACCCAATATTTATGGTGATCTTTTTGTTTTATGTGTGTGACTACAAGGAACATCAAGATATATCCAACTAAAATTCTTTTTAATTCTTTCATGGGCATAGTCATCTCTGGCCACGTCAGTTTTGGTGGCCTTCCCTAATTATCATTGAACTAAGTGATTGGTTAGGGTAACATTACAACCAAACTGAAGTCACATGTCAGCCAAAGCAAGCAAAGATGGAAAGCTCTTTCCTTGGATGAATTGGGGCTGCATTCATTTCGAGTATAACAGTGCAATACAAGTGCAATACAGTGCAATATCAAAACGATCATTAGAAATTCTGGACTGTGTAACTGTTCATTAAAGAAATGGGCTAGTGACACATAGATGAATGAACAACGAATAGTTGCAATTTTTGTGACACACACGGACAGCATAAACTTCAAACAATAATTTTTTTTCACAAGTGAAGTGATTATTGAGGTGAACAGGGAATAGATTTGAAAATAAGCTAAGGCACATTATTACTGTTGATATTGATTTTCGGCCGTGTGTGATCACAGTTACCTAACGTAGGTATAGCATGATTTATAGCAATTTTTGGGTAGTTTATGGAGAAGTAGTAGTTTGGATATCATGCATTAGTTAAATTAATGAAAATTGTACAACTATGACAATTGGGAGTGGCTCAGTGTTATGAAAAGACAAACAGACTGTGGCACAGAATGTTTTAGCCTTGTTTACATTGTAGGGGCAGTGTCTTGCTCTCTCATTGAGGTCTCTCATTCCTACTCTCCTCTGGTCTGTCTTCAATCTACCTGGTGAGGATTGCTCAATGAAGAGTGTCCTCCGGATATCACCGAATGAGAACTAATGCCTACAAGGCCTGTTTGATGAGAAACCTTTGGGGAGGACTCCTTGTCTCCTGAGGACTTATTATTATAACATATTTCTAGGGGCAGATAATCTGGTCTGAGTCAATCTACTGTCAATGGCCAAGGTGTAACTATTCATAATGCCAGAAGACTATTGTCTCTTTGCCCACTTCCATCTGAAGGTAAATTCTTATGCTTTCTAAGAACAAAACCTTCTTATTTTATAAAATAGTACACTGATAACAGGGCACATAGTGTTGACTATTAATGTGAAATAAGAGTGGAAAAAAAATTATGCACTAAAAAAATTTCAAAACCAAAAAGGAGATAGATGGACAATATAAATACACCAAATTTAAGGAATACTTGAAATATAAATCAGGAGGAAATGAAATATATCAAGGAAGAAACAAGCTGCAACTTGTTTTGAAATGTCTAGGCACCTTTCCATGGAAAGTGGGAGCTATTAGAGAAACAGAGGTGAAATAATGAGAAAAGAGAAAGAAAACTTTGCTGGAAAATAATTTTGCTTAGTTTCACAATGTTTTACAAATAGGAATTATTGATCTGCTCTTTCAGCCTTGGATTAATTGGAGCTGCGTTGCATTTAAAATTGTTTTCAAAATGAAGTGAAAAGATTATTGAGGTGTAAAGGAAACAGACTTGAAAATAAGCTAAGATGCTCTTTTTTCATATTTCTGCAAGGCAAGGGATAGCAGCAGACAACCATGTCAAAAGCTGCACATAGGGTGAGGAAGATGAAAAGATCGAAACAGAAAGAACTAGAGGAACTCAACAAGTCTAGCAGCATTTCTGAATATCAAAACAGAATTAATATTTGAAGCCCAATTTGACTCTTTGTTGAAACTGAATAGTGACTAGTTCTGTGCTGTTGGAAAAGGTGGAAAGGAGCTCTTAGGACAGAATGGAGGTCAGGGAATGGTTAGAGAATATGGGACATTAGAGATTGAAGGTGTCGTTAAATAAAAGGCAAAGGTTATTATTGCAAAGAAGAGACACAGGTCAAAGGTAGGTGTTAAGATCAACGGATTGTTTATCTTTATCAGACATGAAGAATGCATTTGTGACTTTGCTAAGAACTCTTTTGGTACTGTAGCAGTGATGGAAACCTGACAAGACAAATTCAGACATATTCTGAGGAGGTTTCGCACAGATTTGTGAGGTTCAACGTATTCAAAAACTTTAGCAAATAAAAGCAAGTTGGAATTAGGCCAGTAGTTTGTATGGATGCTGGAGTCAAGACTTAGTTTTTTGAAGGGAGGGTTGATGGTAGCAAGCTTGAAAAGAGGTAGGGACAATACTCGAATAAATAGAACATTTTACTACAGGACCCAGGAAATTAAGTTGGGAGGCCAACAATTTAATGGCAATAGGTCAAAGGAAAATTTGAAAGTTTACATGAGAAGCTATCGGGGTGGGAGGAACAGGAGAGAAGGTGGAGACCAATGTATATTTAAAGTTAAGGGGTGGTGGTGGAATTTAGAGGAGATATGGGCTAGTAGATTAAAGGAAGGAAATAAAGTGTCAGAAGTTGCTGACATCAATGGTGCTGGTGGAGTGATAGATCTGATATACATTTAGATAGATAACCGTTCAGACACACGGTTAAAATTGATGCTTTTGGAATATGGTAAAGTAACAATTGGGATGATAAATTGATCAGAAGCCAGAGCCAGTTGATTGACAGTTTTAAATGGGTAGCCACTGCAGCCAACGGATAAAATGAATTTCGAAGAAACACCAAGTTGAGAAATGCATGATTAGCAATTAATTACATGAAGCACAAGCCTCTTTTTAGGCCTATATGTTAAAATGTTTCAGCAAATTGGACACGTTCAATGAAAACCTTAAAAAAAAGTGCAAGGATTCTCATTTAAGAAGGTGAATAGAGATGCACGATGGCTGGATATTCGCACACAATGTGGGTAGTATGTACAGGAACAAATAAAATGCTGGGGTGCATGTGGTACAGCAACAGCAATGCCAGCCTATAAAGTGTCAGTTATAACTGGGTTTTGGCCTTTTAATGCAAGCCTGACGTTTCTCATTTGAAGTGAAACAAAGAGAGTGCATATAACACCAAGTTGTAACAGCAGGATTATTACTTTCAATTGTAGACTATGGGGTTGCATTCTTTCCTCTTCTGTTGCATTTCAGAAGATGGAAGGCAATGGAAAGAATTCAGAAGTGTCTGTGTGTGTGTGTGTGTGTGTGTGTGTGTGTCTGTGTGTGTGCCTGTGTGTGTGTGTGTGTGTGTGTGTGCGCTGTTTGTTGGAGAAGGGTGAGGGGAGCAGGTAGTGGTAACTATTATGAGGTCTCGAATGTGGAAGACTGGCTTTTCTGAACTTCTTGCAGAACTTAGCTGCTATTAGCAGACTAAGCACTATTCAGGAAGGAAGCCTGCAACACAATAAAAATAACCGTACAAAATAGGAGCAGGCAAAGTTCATACACCCTTTTTTGCCAATCAACAAGATCATTGATGATCTGATTTTGGCGAAAATTTCACTTTGCTGCCTATTAACATTGACTCCTCTATAAATCAAGACCCTGCCTGAAATAGGTGCACAGAGTCAGCTCACTTCACCTAGTCAGCCTTTATTTACTAGTGCACAGTACTTTGGTGTGGCTAAGCAGCTTGGAGTCAGTCCTCTCCTGGTTATATTGGTCAGACAAGGCTTTGCCAATTAGTCCAGGTTAAGACCCCGAATCATAGTCAACGAGATCAACGAGGTCCCAATCACTACACTCTCCTTTCTCCCCTACCAAGTCTGGGGATGTCGGCCTGGTCTTTCGCTTGTAGCTTTTCTTGCGATGTTTCCATCCCAGGTCCAGTTCCAATGACTCGGAATCAGACACAGGTGGTGTTTGCGGACTGTGGCCCGTCTCTTGTATCTGGGATGTCTTGGGAGAGATTCCTTCTCCTCTTCTTCAGTATTGAGGCTATATCCATTTTAGGCTTTGAGGTTTCCTTGATACTAGGCGGAGGGGGAGCACCTGCGTTTTCGGATGGGCTGTCTGGCTGTTCTGAGGGGCCAGGTTTGTTTTCCTCCTGCCCTGTTTGCGAGGTAACAGCTTTCAGATCATCCATGTGTTTATTCAGGCCTGCGTCAGCTACCTGAACTTTGTAGGTCATGGGACCTGACCTCTCAGTAACCTCGCCTCATACCTGTGCAGGGGCATTTCCATGTTTCCAGCACCAAACTTCATGCCCTGAATTAAATTGTCTCTGTCACTTAGCAGCGTCATGTAGCTAGCCTCGGCACTCCTGCTGCCATTTCACCCTTGCCCGTAGCTCTGGGACTATCAGGTTTAACCTGATGTGGGGCCTTCTCCCCATCAGCAACTCTGCTGGAGCTATCCCTCTTGTTGCGTGTGGGGTGGTTCTATAATCGAATAGGAACTGGGGCAGTTTGGTATCAATTGACTCTATGGACTGCTTCTTTAAGCCTGCCTTCAACGTTTGGGTCACTCTTTCCACTGGGCCATTAGATGATGGATGGTATGGAGTGGTCCTTATGTGCCGAATGTACTGGAGTTTAGGAAATATTCAAATTCCCTGCTGGTAAATGATGTTCTATTTTCCGTGACCAATACTTCCGGGAATCCGTGTATCACGAATGCTGCTTGTAGCTTCTCAATTGTCATCCCTGAGTTTGCTGAATGAACTTTATGCATGTACAACCACTTAGAATGGGCATTCACAATGATTGTGAATATTGAGCCCATGGATGGACTGGCATAGTCGACATTCAACCAGCATTTATCTGGCCATTCCCACGAATATGGGGGTGCTGCTAGTGGCAATTCCTGTCCTTGTTGACCCTCTGGCCACAGCCCTACCAATGCAGCTATCTTGGCATCCAACCCTGGCAGCCAAACATAGCTTTCTGCCAGTATTTTCATCCTGGAAACCCGTGGATGATCCTGGTGGAGTCTGGCTAGTATCAGGTCGCAACCTTTACTCAGGACAATCACCCTTTCTCGCCAAAATAATATGATGCCCTCTATGATGATCTGGTCTCGCTCTGTGCAGAAAGGTTTCAATCTGGGTTGCAATGGCCCTTCTGTTACCCCCATCACCATCAGCTGTTTCAGTTTGTCTGGACAGGATCTTTATTTCCACAGGCAGATGTTGTCAGTAGTAACTGGAAGGGCATCCAGGAAGTTCAAAAGCAAAACAGACTCTTCCAGATAAGGCACCACTGTGGAGTATCTGCCAGTGGGAGTCAGCTCAAGGCACCTGCATTAGCCATTTGGCTCCTGGAAATGTTCCAACTTGTATGTGCTGAGAATAAGGGCTCGGTGCCTAATTTTACCAGAAGCTGTGGGTGGCACCGCCTTGTCTTTCTGCAGCAGCCCTTGTGATCTGTTTCTGTGACAAATTCTCATCTGTAAATGTACTGGTGGAACTTCCTTACACCTTACACCTTACACCAGGCCTTGCAAAATCTCAGTATTGTGTCCTGGTCAATGTATAAAATGACTTTGGCTTCTTTGATCATCCTTACTCCTTCTTGAAAACTTCTGGGTATTTCATGAGGACTTGACTTGAATAATGTTGACCCTTTCTAGGTGAATCTTTCCCAACCAATTCTGCCCAAATAGGCTCGGGCCCAAGCCTTTTACTACTATCAGTAAGCACCAACTGTTCCTCATAGGAGACCAGAACCGAAGCTATAACCTTAATCTGTAACAGTTCCCAGTGTACGTTCCCAGTCTGGCTGACATCTTGTGCGAACTTGAAGTTTGGAGTCCAAGGGAATCTTGTTAATGACAGATTCTGCAACAACAGTTACAGCTAGGCTGGTATCGACCTCCATGAGAACTGGGTGACCATTTAACTAAACACTAATTTTAATTGCAAAAGCTGAAGTTGGTGCAAAAGCTCAGCAGGTCTGGCAGTATCTGTGAAGAGAATTCAGAGGTAACGTTTTGAGTCCAGTGACCCTTCCTCAGCAACTTGTTTCTGATTTACTGCGTCTGCAGTACTTTTATTAATTTTAATTGGTTCTAATTTGGATTTCACTAACCGATTTAACCAACCCACAAGTAGGGGGACTTTCCAGGGTGTGCACTCTCCTGGGTACTGGTCTATGGGTTTTTTTTTAACTGGAGTCAGGACTTGATATTAACCATCAAGAACAGAGGGCATATTTATCATTTTGAATAGTGGATCTGAGGGCCTGTAAAGAATAACATTCTTTCTGCAGCAAGTAGTAATAACCAGGAATGTGCTGCTTAAGATGATAGTGGAAACAGAGATGATCAATTAGATCAAAAAGAAATTAGATGGGCATTTGAAGGAAATAAATTTGCTGTGCGACAGAGAATGGAACTGACTTGTTTGCTCTCCAGAAAGCCAGTATGAACTCAATAAGATGAATGGCCCTCTACAGTGCAATAAGTGGCCTTAGGACTCATGTGAAGTCCTTCTCTCCAAAAAAACACTTTCAGTACATGCAGTCAGCAATTGATTCTGTAATGTGTGAATACAGGGCAGGCTGCATTTAAAAAGTATAGCTGAACTGAAGCATCCTCTGCAAGCAGTGTGGGTCACTCTTCACTATGTACAAGTCATTCAAATGGGAGGTGCTACAAGAAATTTCTGTGCTTCTTGTCTTCGTGGAATTGAGTGTGAGGTAATTCCGAATTGAGTCCCCTGCCCAAGGACAAACTAACTGTTAGCACCGTCCTTTGTTATGAAAAAGATTAAGTGGACATTTATTGGTTAACATAGAATTTGATCAAACTACATATGTTCCAATTATCCTTTATTCTGCAGCAGATCTTTCTTCCTGCAACAGAGAAGTGCAGGCTGGGCTTTCAGGCACATGTTCACTTGTTTGCAGCTCTTGCAGCTACAAATCCAATGTGTCCCGCATGGAGGAGAGTGAGTCCAGTATGGGGGAGAGCGAGTCCAGTACGGGGGGGGGGGGGGGAGCGGGGCGAGCTCAGTACGGGGCAGAGCGAGCCTAGTATGGGGGAGAGTGAACCTTCATGAGGAAAGCCCAACATGGAGTGTCTGCAGACCCATGACTGAAGAAGAACTGTAATGTTTAACTTTTAACTTTATTTCTTTCGTTTTCTATTTTATACTAAGAAGAACTATAGCCTTGAACTTTTTTAACATTTTTCTTTATTTTTCTATTTTGTACCTAATAGAGACATCGTAAACTTTTCACTGTAGTCCAGTGCTGTACTTGAGTAGGTTTCAATAAAACCTAATTCTAATTCCAACTCTAAGCATCCTCCAAAAGCTTCTCCAGCTATTCTTGTTTTAGCTCTTCTTCTCTTTCAACTGCCCAGCTGTGCAGCGTTTTAGTGAACTTACATTAATTTCCCAAATGGTGACTGTTGAACTAAATTACACCCTCTCACAGCAAAAAAATTGCAGAAAAGGCCTTTGAAAATAGACTTGCAGTACAATTATTCAGCTATATCATTACAGTAAAATTGTTTGAATCATTTAAAATGCATTTACTGGGAGTAGTAAAATGCATTTGCATGAATATTTTTTGCAAACTCATTGTGTGATTAATATGGAATCTGTGCGGCCTTTAACATCACCCAACAGAGTCTGATCTATTATAATTTTGCTGATTATAATTATTTCTGAATTGCACTTTTCACATAATCATTTTTGCCAGTAGCCTTTTTGCAAAGAACCAATTAGTTTCTACAAGATGTTATCCATCATACATTCAAACTGTGGTAATGACAGTCAAGCTTGCCTGACTGATTTTGAATTCTGCGACGAGAGGTCCATCTGCAGGGCACGTGAACTGCGAGCGACTAATTTTGGTTTGTTTTATCATGATTAGTGATTTGATCTCGCTCATTAACCTCAGTAGCCTTAAATAAATGTACGTTCAATGGCTGACCTTTTCTTCATTTGATTTATGTACATCTTGCAGGGCTACGGAGAAAGAGCAGGTGATCAGGACTAGTTAGATCTTTTCAAAGAGCTGCTATTTGGATAAAAGGCTGAATGGTCTCTGTTTGAACTTTCTTATAATTCTATACAATATATAGAAATATACAGTGTAGGAAGGTATTCAGTGTAATGGGCCCAGAGTTCAGAACCAAACAAAAAATCCCTTTCACTGTTCTATCCCTAAAATGGATTTCTTTCTCAAAATTACTCAAGATGTTAACCTCAAATGTAGTCCTGAGTCACCTATGGCGAACACTCAGCATTCTCAGCCTGAAATATTTCTAAAGGTTCATGGTTTCACCTTCCCATGTACTTCTGAGTCAAATATTTAACCTGATGCCAGTTTTAGCTGAAGGGAAGATTCTTCCCCTGCGCCAAGTGGTGAGGAACATAATCAGCTGGGTTAGCACCAAGGACATAGTCATGAACTTGCCACCATCAGGGGACTTAAAGTTCCGGTCGCAAAGGCCAAAACTGTGTTCCCACTTGATGGCCAATTGAGGCCCTTAAGTGATCAATTAATGAAAACATAACGGATCTCTCATCACTACCATCACAATTAATTCCTTTCTCAGTAGGCAAGAAGACTGGTAACCTTCATATCGAGAAAAGAGAGGAAGTCTGCCCACCAGGTCAGATGAGGGTCTTTGATCTGTTCCACAACCTGAGCACCCATTCCACCCTCCCCCTCACCCTAACAAGCTCGCCAACCTCCCCCATCCCCCACCCCACAGATATGATCTGGGGATGCAGGTGGATAGAATAGGTGGCTATAGAAAGCCAACCCCTCCACATACCTCCAACCCCATCTCCCAACCATACATACTCCTCAATCTGCTCACCCTCGAATATTCACTTACTTTGCCCACTGCTCCTGGACTTTGACATTGCTGTCCCACCAACAGTCAGGGAATGGGTGACTACAAGGCAGTCTAAGGAAAGCAGGTGGCCACTACAGGAGTCCCCAGAGTCCAGCACACTTGCCAATCAGTCTTCCATTTTGAAAACTTGTGGCAGTGATGGTTCCTCAGAGTAGTGCAGACAAATGGCATCCCCACTGCAACAGGGGAGAGAGAAGAATAGAAGGGGAATTGTGATTAAACGAGTCTATTGTAAGTGGATCAGACAGGTATTTTGTTGGCATGAAATGAGACTGCAGTTTGGTGTGTTGCCTTTTGGGTACCAAGATCAAGAATATCACAGAGCAGCTTCAGGATATGCTTCATGGGAAAGTTATAAGCCAAAGGTTGTGGTCCACATTGGTACTAATGACATAGGTCTGAAGAGGATGAGATCCTGAATGCTGGACCTCAACAGCAGTAATGGCTGGATTAATCCCCGTGTCATGTGCTAGTGAGCATGAGAACAGAATGTTACTGATTGAAACCATGGCCGGAGACCTTGCATCGGAGGGAGAACATCTGGCTACTGAGGCATTTGTGCCCATTCTGGGGCAGGTAGAATCTGTATAGACTGGATAGATTACATTTTAGTAGGCCTGGGACTGAAATCCTTGCAGGAAGATTTTTACATGCTGTTGGGATTGCTTTGAACTAGCATATTAAGGGCATTGGCATGGGAATGCACACTGCATTTTCAACCAGATAGTTGACTTAACGGCAGAACTCGAGGCAGCTGATTATGACATGATTGTCATTAGAGAAACAAGGCTGCACGGTGACCAGGGCTGGGAACTGAATATTCAGGAGTTTAGGAAAGGCAGACAAGAAGGAAAAGGAAGTGGCATTTTCCGGGAACAGCTTTCAGGATCAGCACATGAACAAAGGACAATCTCAGATTGCAAGCACAAAGTGTGGGATCTGTTTGGTTGGAATTAAGAAACAACGAGGGGCAGCAGAAATTGGTTGGAGTTATGTATCAGCCACCAAATTGTAGTGGTAATGTGGGGCCTGGTATAAATCAAAAGGTAAGACAAGCTTGTAGCATAGGTGATGTTGTATGCAGGGCCACTTTAATCCATAAATAAACAAATTGAGTGCTAAAACTGTGCAGAATGCATTTCTAGAGTGTCTTAAGGATATTGTTCTAGTTCAGTACATCGAACAGCTGACAGGGTAACAGGGGTTGTGAATCTATTATTATGTAATGAAAAAGGGTTAATTAATAATCTTTCTCCCTTAACCTCTTCATATCTAACTGCTGTTGTAGCTTTGATCGCCTCAAACTCTCCACCTCTCTCACTCGCTCCAACCTCTCCCACATAGAATGTGCAGCCCTCTGCTCCAATCCCAACCTCACTATCAAACCCACAGATAAGGGAGGTGCAGAAGTGGTATGGTGCACTGACCTCTACATTGCTGAGGCCAGGCGCCAACTCTCTGACACCTCCTCTCACTGACCCCTCGATCATGACCCTACCCCTGTTCACCAAACCATCACCTCTCAAACCATTCATAACCTTGTCATCTCACTTCTGCCCATAGCCTCCAATCTCATTGTTCCCCAACCCTACACCGCCCGTTTCTTTCTCCTTCCCAAAATCCGCAAACCTGACTGTCCTGGCTGACCCATTGTCTCTGCCTGCTCCTGCCTACCTTGATTCTGTTTCTGTTCTGCGGTCTAGGTACTCCCCACCTACATCCAGGATACCACCTGCGATCTCCACCTCTTCCAGGAATTCCAATTCCCTGGCCCTTGGTGCCTCATCTTCATTGTGGACATTCAATCCCTGTACACTTGTATTCCCCATACAGCTGGCCTAAAAACCCTCTGCTTCTTCCTGTCCTGCAGGCCCAACACGTCCCCCTCCACCGACGTCATCATCTGCTTAACTGAACTCATCCTTACCCTTAACAACTTCTCTTTCAATTCCTCTCACTTCCTACAGACAAAGGGGGTGGCCATGGGTACCCGCATGGGCCCAAGCTCTGTCTGCCTCTTTGTAGGTTACGTGGAACAATCCCTCTTCCAAAGCTACACTGACCCTCAACTCCACCTCTTTCTCCCTTATATCGATGACTGTATCGGCGTTGCCTCGTGCTCCCATGAGAAGCTCGAAAAGTTAGCCAACTTTATTAACCCCTTCCACCCCAACCTTAAGTTCACCTGGACCATCTCCGATACCTTTCACTCCTTCTTATACCTCTCCACCTCCATCTCTGGTGACCACCTCAAAACCAATATTTATTTTAAGCCTACTGACTCCCGCAGCTACCTGAACTACACCTCCTCTCACCCACATTCCTGCAAGAGTACAATCCCCTATTCCCAATTCCTCTGCCTCTGCTACATCTGGTCTCAAGTTGGGGCGTTCCAATCCTGCACATCCCAGATGTCCTCCTATTTCAGGGACTGTAACTTGCCCCTTCCAGTGATTGAAAATGTCCTCAAACACATCTTTTGCATTTCCTGCACCTTGGCTCTCACATTGCCTACCCCTAACAAAAACAAAAATAAATGAATCCCTCTTGCCCTCACATATCACCCACCAACCTTCAAATCCTACAAATCATTCTCTGCCACTTCTGCCACCTATAATCTGACCTCACAGCCAAAGATATATTTCCCTCCTCAACCCTACCTGCTTTTTGTAGGGGCCCTTGTTCGCTTCACACTCTCCTCTAACCCCACCATCTCCGGCACCTTTCCCTGTAACTGCTCCTACACCTCCCACCTCACCTGCATCCAAGGCACCAAGCAAACCTTTCACATTTGACAGGGGTTCACCTGCACATTTGTCAACTTGGTCTACTATATCTGTTGCTCCTGATGTGGCTTCTTCTACATCAGTGAGACCAAGCGGAGGCTTGGAGACTGCTTTGTAGAACACCTACACTCTGTTCACGACAAACAACAACACCTTCTCGTTGCAAAACATTTGATCTCCACCCCCACCCCCCCCCCCCCCCCCCCCCCCCCCCGGCTCCCTGCGTGACATGTCTATCCTGGGCCTCTTCCAGTGTCACAAACTGGAAGAGCAGCACCTCATGTTCTGCCTCGGGAGCATACAAGCCAATGGCCTAAATGTGTATTTTACCAGTTTCAAAATCTCCCCACACCCAGCCTCATCCCATGACCAATCCTCCCTCTCACCCCTGCCTCCTCAACCTGACACGACCCGTCCATCTTCTCTCCCTCCCACCTTACCTGCCCCTCCCACCTTACTAACCAATTACCATCACTCCCTACCCGCACTCACTTATCACTCTCCCACCTAACTTCCTCAGCCCCACCCCTCCTCTCTTTATTTCAGATCTACTCTCCCCCTCCCCATTTCTGAAGAGGGGTCCCGGCCTGAAATATCAACATTCCTGCTCCTCTGATGCTGGTTGGTCTGCTGTGTTCCTTCAGCTCCACAGTGTGCTATCTCTAACTCCAGCATTAGCATTTCTTGCTATCTCTCTAATTAATAATCTTTCTGGAAAGAATCTTTAGAGTTGAGTGGCTACAGTATGACAGTATTTTGCATTATCTTTGTAGGAGATGTGGTTTAATTTGAAGCAAGGCTGCTAACTTGCATTAAGCAAATTTTTGCAAGCATGAGTCACAAGCTGGTTAAGTTGGAGTAGTACAATACATTAAAAGGTACGATTGTGTGTAGGCAACTGAGAATCTTAAAGATGACTTACAACAAGTACATGTTTCTTCAAAGTGCAGAAACACAAGACCATAAGACCATAAAAAAAACCAAATGTAGGACATTTGGTTCTTCAAGCCTCATTTAGTTAACTCTGTTGTCATTTCATTGTGATTCCCTTTATTTAAGATAAACACTTGTTTCCAACCACGCTGTCACTCTTGAACTGAATATTAAATTCCATCGTGTTATGATCACTATTTCCTAGGGGCCTTTTACTTGGTGGTCATTTATTAAACCTGCCTCATTTCCCATTATCAGGTCGAAGACAGCTGCTCACTTGATGGCTCCATGATACATTGCTCTAGGAAACTGTCCTGAATGTGCTATATAAATTTGTTGGTGGCGCTATGCTTTTCAATTTGATTAACCCAATCAACATGAAGATTTATTGTCACCCTAATTACTTCTCAATCCTTTTTGCATGCACCTGTTACTTTCTGGTTTATACTCTTTCCCACAGAATGGCTACTATTTGGGGATCTATACACTACCTTAACAATGTGTCCTTTCCATGTTGTCCTTAACTCTACCCAAATGGGCTCTGAGTGTAGATTATCTCTCACAACTGTCTTCATTTCATTTTTATTACTAGTGATACACCAACACCTTTTCCATCTTCCTTTCCCTCCAGTAGGTCAAATATCCCTGAATGTTAACTTTCCAGTTTTGATCCCCTTGTAACCATATTTCCATTATGGCAATGAGATTAAATTCATTTACCTTGATTTGCGCTGTTAACTTTCCTACCTTATTCTGAATGCCACATGAAATAAGATACAAAGCCATTAAACTTGTTCTTATATTGAATTTCCTGACACTTTTAAGGTTCCTTGATACAATATGATATTAACGCTTTCTATCCATTCCTTTTATTTTATAGTATCAATCCATCCTATCACTGACCTGCAATCCTACAATCTTCTTTAACTCTGATTTTAGAATTTTCTATAAACTGAACCCACCCCAGTTAACTGTGGTTGACAAAAGAGGTTGAGGATTGTACAAGATTAAAAGAAAAGGCTAAGGAAGTGGTCAAAAATGGTCATAAATCTGCGGATTGGGAAGATGTTAGAATACTGGACTGTAAAAGTTTCTCCAGCAATGTTAAAAGGAAACATTCAGCTCAACATAAAGTGGATCAATTAAAAGCAAAGTCAGGATAATTTATAATGGGAAATTAAAACATGTCAGACAAGCCAGATAAATAATTTGAGTCTATTTTCTCCTCAGAAGATATAAGAGATCTCCCAGAATTAGAGATCCAGGTGGCCAGAAAAGAATGAGGATTTGCAGGAAATTAATATTAGTAAGGAGGTCATACTGATGAAATTAATGGGGTTGCAAGTTACCGAGCCCCTATGATCCATTAGTCCACATTCCAAAGTTTGGAAGGATATGGCTGTGGAGATGGTCAATGGATTGGTGATTATTTTCCAAAATTCTATAGGATCTGGCATGATGCCTGCAGATTGAAAGCTCATAAATATGACCCTGAAGGAACAAGGGGGAATGAAGATGAGGAACTACAACTTATCAGCCTCGTGTCAGTAGTTGGAAAAAGGTTAGAATTTATCCCAAGGTCATGACGAATGGACATAAAAATTACATTAAAATTATTTAATTGGTCAGAGTAGGCATGAATTTGTGAACAAAAATTGCATTTGACCATTTGACAATATTTGCTCAAATATTTTGAGGATATTACAAGCAAAATTGCTAAAAGAGAATCAATGAATGCAGGATATTTGGATTTTCAGAAGGATTTTGATAAGACCTTCCACAAGAGATTGGTTAGCAAAATTAAAACACTGCAGTCGCATGCATTAGAGATTGGCTAACATAAAGAAAACAAAGTGTAAAAACAAATGGGTGATTCTCACAATGGCAGGATGTGGCTAGTGGGATATCACAATAATCAGTACTTGGAAACCTTCTAATCACAATGTTTATTAGCGATTTGGATTTGGCACCAAATGTCCAATTTTGCAGATAATACAAAGCTAAGGAAGATTGTGTGTCGAGGAAGATATAAAGTGTTTTCAGGAAGATTTGGAAAGACTCGGTGACTGGGCAAGAACATGGCAGATGGAATGTAAAGTGGAAAAATATGAGGTTATTCATGTTAGAGTGGAGAGCAGTTGTGCAGAGTATTTCTTTAATGAAAGTTTGGAAAGTGTACACGTGCAAAGCAACATGGGTGAATAAGTTAACTAACAGAAGAGTTGGGATAAAGAGGAAACTTTCAGGATGGAAAACTGTAAGTAGTGGAGTGCATTGACAGGTTAATGTTTCGAGTCTGGAGGAAGAACCATATCAGAATTGAAACATTAAATCTGCTTCTCTCTCCACAGATGTTTCCAAACCTACAGAATTTCTCCAGTGTTTTCTGTGTTTGTGATTGAAAAAAAGGAAGCCATGCTAAAACTATACAAGGCACCGGTAAGAGCACAGTTTGAATACTGTGAACAGCTTTGGTCATCAAACCTTAGAAAAAATACGTTGACATTGGAGACAGTCCAGAGAAGGTTCAATAGATTAATCCTAGGTTTGGAGGATATTTCTTCTGAGGAGAGGTTGAGTAGTTTGGATTTGTACTCATTGGAGTTTAGGAGAATAAAAGTAGGCAGTATCAAAACAAACAAGATTCCTTGTGGTTTGGCAGCGTAAATACAGAGAGGTCATTTCCTCTTGTGAGAGATTCTAGGATCATAATCTCAGAGTAAGGAATTAATCATTTAAGACAGAGACAAGGAGGATTTTTTTTTCTCACAGGGTGGTAGATCTGCGAAATTATTTACCACAAAGGATTCCTTGCCACAAAAACTGGGTTGTTAAGTATACTCAAGGTAGAGATTGAGCAATTTCTAATTAGTAAGGGAATCAAGGTGTTATAAGGATAATACAAGAAAGAGGAGTTGAAGATTATCAGATCAGCCATGGTCCTATTATATTGTGAAGCAAACTCAATGGGCCGGATAATCTGCTTCTGTCCCTTCATCTCATGGTCTTAAGTCACTAAAGGCTAACATGCAGGTGCAACAAGTTAATCGCAAGACAAATTGAATGTTACCCTTCATCTTAATGGGAAGTAAGTACAGGAGTAGAGAAATCTTGCTTCAGTTTTAGAGCAACTTTTTTAGACTGCATCTGGAGTACTGTGCGCCGTTTGGATTCTTTATTTCAGGAAAGATATTATTGCCTTTGAGGGAGAGCAGTGAAAGTTCACCGGGCTTGTTTCTGAGATGGTGGGAGTGTCCCGTGAAAATAGATTGAGGGAATTGGACCTAAATTATGTAAAGTTTTGAAAAATGTGAGGTGATCCTAATGAAACCTGCAAAATCCTTAAAGGAGTAAATAGGATAGAGGCAGGTGAGATGTTTTACTTGCTCAAGAACCAAGGGACACGTTTTAAAAATAAGGGTGCTGCCATTTAGGACAGAGGTGACAAAAAAACTTTCTGCTCTGCAGGCGGTGAATCTTTGGAAGATTCCACTCTCATGGGTTGTGGAAGCTTAATATTTGAGTATGTTCAGAGTAGAGGTTGATACATTTTTCAATGTAGTAAAAGTTTACAGGAATAATTTGGCTTTGATGTGTTCAATCAGCCATGGTTATGTTCATTGGCATTGCAGGCTCAATGGACCAAGTGGTCTATCCCTGCTCCTATGACCCATGGTGCCTGGGGCATAATTATTGGTCTCCAATTGACCAGTAACTTTCAGTGGCGTGAGGCATTGTTACGCTATAAAAAGTCCACTGGCTAACTACTGTTGTATGAGCAATGAAACTGACTTTGTGTCTCAGTGAGAATATGTTTATTGCCATTATGTTCTTTAAGTTCAGGGACCTATAGTCTGCATGGCCCAACTAGATTGTAACTGTCACAGAGAATTCTTCTGGGAAGATGAGGAAATGAAATTCTCAACAGGAAACCACCTCTTCCAAATCATTTTGCATCTGAGTCTGAAGATTCTGAAGAATCTACATCTTACCACAGAGTAGATTTGCTGCATTAACCCTCTGTAAGTTGAGGATTCTGATAGGTTTAGTATAGTAGACGTACTGAATTGAATGGGAAGCTGCTTATTGCATTTTTGCAACTGGTTACAAACTACATTGCTATGATAGAAACTGTTACAGAGATGATGAGGAAGATTCCAATATTTGGACTTAGTTCTTCAAAATCTTAAGCTGTTCTTCCCACAAGTGCAATTCACATCATGGTAGTGGGTAGATCTTTAGGTACTCCTCAGTTTTAACCCTTTCAGAACCTTCCGCATGTACACAACAACCATATAGGTATCAGGTAGTAAAAGATGCAGTGGCTTTCTAATTATGATAGTTGGCATAGTGAGTCCCATACATTGTAGCACCTGCCATGACACTTCGCCAAAATAATGGAAGACCTTGCCCATAGACTTCGATAATAAAGGCAAATTCCCCACACCAGGAAAGTACTATGCCACTTATTCATCAGAATTCTGCAAATTAAGGTCCAATCACTACTCTTCCCTCAATGAACAATTTTTGCATTTCAGCTTTCATGGTAGAAGTGCTGATGTAGTGGTAATGTCATTTGGTGAGTAGGCTGCTGGAGGTCCGGCTAATACTCAGGGTCTTTGGTTAATTCTCATCCAAACAGCTCATGGATTTAAAAATTCACCACCCTCTGGAACGGTGTTTCAAATGAGCTACAAATGGTGACCTTGGCAGTGACGCCAATGTTCCATGAGGAAAAAAAAAAGTTATTTTTTCCTTTGAGCTTGTTCCTATCACTACACTGCCCTGTTTTGGCAGATGAAGCAGAACAGTTTGTTCAGATTTTGGACGTTGATGTTTGCCTTTGTATTGACCAATGGGGCAACATTTGTGTTTAGATTCTTAATATCCTTTGGCATTCAGCCATGAAACCTTGAAGTGGACTGATGAAATAGATCTAATTCAGTCAAACTCATACATCTTCTAAAGATAGAATTTAAACTCAACATTTTAAGGTAAGTTTGAAGCCCTTCATACAAACCTCATGTCATATCTAGTGTATCTACATCTGGAGAACTCAGGGATCTGTCTGGTATTTATTTGTACTTGCTTATTTCATTTCTCGAGAGATTGTGGTATAGTTGGAACAAATTTTCCTCATCCTTAAATCGTGAAAAATCTAAATATTAAAGTGGACGGCAAGAATCAGCTATTCAACCCAAAGACTCTATGTAATAACAGTAAGGGCCACATGATATTGGTAGCAAGTGTGCAATGCAAAGCATTTACTAACCAGGAAATAAAAATCAAAGATCGAACACAGAGAATAAATGTAGAAATGTAAAAACTGAAAGATGTGAACTATGGAAATTCCAAATGATACCTCTGTTTCAGATAGAAGACGACTTAAGAAAACACACATTTTCAAAATCAAACTGTTTATGATCATTTCGATTATAAGACAAACTACTTTACTTGGCAAAAATGTCTGTGCCTACTCCTGCAGTTATGAAGTGCCTAGGAAAAAGTGAAATCAATAGCAGTCCTGTTAATTACAGGTTGAAGGAATGGAATGATGTTCAAATTTATTTGATCTTGAAGTTATGATGTAATTCTAGTTAGTTAATAGTGATATTATTCTTTTTGGATCCTTGAACTTTCATTGGTATAGTAGAAATGGTTTCCTGTTCCAGTACATTGAAATTAAAATGAACAGATCTGAGGTTGAACTTGAAAGTGCTACATGTGATTATTTTCAAGCTAATGATATTCTCTCCACATCCAACCCTGCAGCCCCCATGCCTTACTCAGAACAACTAATTTTTTTTTCCTTATCTGGGGAGCTCATTGTACATTTGGCCTGGACAGCATTTATGAAGTTCTGATTAAATCTTAGATAAAAATCTAGAAATCTAGACTTTCCAGAAAACAAAATATATTCTGTGCATTGTTATATTGTCATAATGCATTGTAGTATAAGTGAGATCAAATCCAAACAGCACGATCCCAGTTAATATTCTTGATCAGTAGGTGCTGGGCAGTCAATAATACACTCCGGTTTGTTACAGCCTATCGATAACTTAGTGTTGAATTCTATAGAACACAAGTGAGTAGTTAAAAATTTGTAACAAGTGGTATGACCAGATAGAGAGTGGTCAAGTAGCAGCCCTTTCTTTTCTTCCTTCTTTGAATGAGCTGTGTTTAAAATGTGAAAATATAAACTTGCAAATCCAGTATGTTTACTTTATGTTATGTGTTATTTACCATGCACACCATATTGACCATGTGAGTAGCACCTATGACAAGGCTGCCCTTGTCTGGTGGTGTAGCCTCCTAACCTGTGTGCTGGGAAAAGCACATTGCTCTGACTCTGCACCATCCCATCCACCAGGGTCAGATCCCAGTTGGAGAACTGCAGCGCTATTTTCTCTTTCTCAGACGTCTTTGGATAGAGAGTCCTTTAAAGAGCCACGCAGCTTTAGAATGCCAGTACTTCTCTGAGTGCACAACAGCCTTTTAAAGATGGCACAGGCACCAGGGATGCCTGTTATTCAGTGGATGTCCAGCAACTGACAGTATCTTGGAACAGTGAATGGCAGGATCAGGTTAGAGTCGGGCAGGAAAATTAGAGTAGGCAGTTTGGTAAGTTACAGCAAGAGATCTCACTCGGCCATACAGAGATAAACTTTCTGAGAAGTGCAGCAAAATTAAAATTACATTTTAAAAATGTGTAAACTTCAATCCCATGCCTTCCAGAAGGTCTGAAAACCTACAATGCCTCTACTCAAGGTGTTGTCAAGTGCAGAAAGTAGGCAATTTAGGAGGATTTTTCCTATTGTAGATACCAGGGGAAATATCTCACCTTCTACCCACAGCATAGTTTATCACCTCTCTTGATTATTGAATTTAGCAAATAAAACTATGAGGTCTGGAGGTGTTGGGGTTGGTCTTTTCCTTTGAAGAGTTCAGCTGGAATATCATCAGGGGAGCAGGCTTAGTTGATTACCATTTGCTTGACTGATGTTGCAGTTCTCCCAATGACGGAGACACACACATAGATTCTATGACAGGATCCTAGGGACATCCTGGAGAGTTTCAGCTGTCACTGTCAATTCACGGTTAAGTAATTGTTGGAGCTTTCTTTCTGAGTGTTAACAGATGCACTAGTCATTCTTTAGAAGAGATACGCCATCCTGCGAGGGAAGCAGATTGTGTGCACTTATCCCTTCATCCAGATAGCCCTGGTGACTTCAGAAAGATTTGACAGGTTGTAACAGGTGGAATGTTGTTAGATCTCTTGGACTTTCATTGAAACATAAAAATATAGAAACAGAAGTAGGCCAATCAGCTCATTGTGTCTGCTGTGCCATTTAATATCATCACAGTGATCATCCACCTCAGTGTCTTTTTCACATATATTATCTCTAAATATTTTTATGTCATTGGAATTTTGAAAGCTTTGGATTTCTACTTTAAATTTACTCAACTCCTCAGTTATCACAGTAAATCAGTAAAACTTTCTCCTTATCCTTGTCCAAAGTGATTATTTTAAAATTGTGCCTCCTGGTTCTAAACACTTCAATGGAGTCTATCCCTTTATATATTTAACAAGTTTCAATAAGATCACCTCTCATTCATCAATCCTCTAGCAGACACAGGCCCGGTTTATCCTATTTCTCCCCATAGGACAGTTGCGCCATCAGAAACAAGTCTGGTGAACTTTCATTGCACTCCCTAAACTGTTTTGAAGAATTTCTGCTGTGCACCTTGTAGATAGTACACACTGCTACTACCGAGTGTCAGCGGTGGAGGGATTGGTTGCTTGTGGATGTGGTGCCACTCAAGCGGCTGCTTTGTCCTGGATGGTGTCAGCTTCTTGAGTGTTGTTGGGGCTGCACTCATTCAGGAAAGTAGGGAGTATTACATCAAACTCCTGACTTGTGTCTTGTAGATGGTGGACAGGCTTTGGGGAGTCAGGCATTGGGTTACTTGCCACAGTGTTCTTAGCCTTTGATCTGATCTTGTAGCCATTGCATTTATGTGGTGAGTCCAGTTGAGTTTCTGCTTAATGATAACTCCCAGATATTGATAGTGAGGGACTCAGTGATGGTAACACCATTGAATGTAAAGGGGCAATGGCTATGGATTGTCTCTTATTGGTGATGGTCATAGCCTGGCATTTGTGTGGTGCTTATGTCACTTGCCACTTGTCAATCTAAGTCTGGATATTGTCGATATTGTTGCATTTGGACATGAGCTGCTTCAGTATCTGAGGAGTCACGAATGATGCTAAGCATTGTGCAATCGTTGGTGAATGTCACCACTTCTGACCTTAAGACGGAGGGATGGTTATTGATGAAGCAGCTGAACATGTTTGGGCCTAGGACATTACTCTGAGGAACTCCTGCAGAGATGTCCTTGAGCTGAGATGACTGACATCCAACAATAACAACCATCTTCATATGTGTCAGCTATGACTCCAATCACCGGAGAGATTTCTCTCAATACCCATTGATCCCAGGTTTGTTAGGGCTCTGTGAGGCCATGGTTTGTCAAATGCAGCATTGATGTGAAGGGCTGCAACTTTCACCTCACCTCTGGAATTTAGCTCTTTGGACCACATGTGAATCAAGACTGTGTTGACATCAGGAGCTGAGTGGCCCTGGAGAAACACAAACTGGGCGTTACTGAGCAGGTTATTTTGGAGCAGGCGCTGCCTGATAGCACTGTTGGTTACACCTTCCATCACTTTACTGATGATTGAGAGTAGATTGATGGGGCGCTAATTGGTTGGGTTGGATTTGTCCTGTTTTTTGAGTAGAGGACATATTTGGGCAATTTTCCACATTGTTGGGTAGATGCCATAGTTGTAACTGTACTAGAACAGCTTGGCTAGAGGAGTGGCAAGTTCAAGAGCACACGTCCTCAGTACTATTGCCAGAATGTTGTCAGAGCCCATAGCCTTTGCAGTATCCAGTGCCTCCAAACGTTTTTTGATAGCACATGGGGTGAATGGATTTGGCTGAAGACTGATATCTGTAATGCTGGGGACCACTGGAGGAGGCCAACGTGGATCATCCACTTGCCACTTCTGGCTGAAGATTGCTACAAAAACTTCATCCTTATCTTTTTTTCTCAAAGAAGAAGCTGAGAACCAATTGTATTGTTTGTAGCAGGCTCTATCTGAATGTTATCTTATCTTTTGCAGTGATGTGCTGGGATCCTCCATCACTGAGGGTGGGATATTTGTGAAGCGTCCTCCTCCAATGAGTTGTTTAATCATCCACCACCATTCACGCCTGGATATGGCAGGACGGTAGATCTTAGATCTGATCCTTTTGTTACAGGAACGGTTAACTCTGTATATTACTTGCTGCTAATGATGTTTGATGTGCAAGCAGCCCTGTTTGGTAGATTCATCAGGTTGTCACTTCATCTTCAGATATGCCTGGTGCTGATCCTGACATGCCTTGCTGAACTCTCCATTGAACCAGGGTTGATACTCTGGCTTGATGGCAACAGTTGATTGGGGGATATGCTGGGCTATGGGATTACAGATTGCACTGGAGTACAAATCTGCTGCTGTTGATGGCTCACAGCACCTCATGGATTCCCAGTTTTGTGTTGCTAGATCCGTCTGAAGTCTTCCCCGTTTAGCATAGTGATATTGCCACACAACACATTGGAGGCTATTCTCAATGTGAAGGAAGGACTTCCTCTCCAGAGTCCACATTGTGCCCTTGCCATCCTCAGTGCTTGCTCCAAGTTTTGTTCAACATGCAGGAGTATGACTCATCAACTGAGGGAGAACGGTATGTGGTAATCAGTAGGAAGTTTATTTGCCCACGTTTAACATGAAACCATGAGAGTGAATGTTGAGGACTCCCAGAACGACTCTCTCCTGATTGTATATCACTGTGCCACCACCTGTGCTGGGTCTGTCCTGCCGGTGAGACAGGACATATCCAAGGCTGATGATGGTGTTGTTTGCGACATTGTCTGTAAGGTATGATTCCGTGTGTGTGATTATGTCAGGCTGTTGCTTGACTAGTCTGTGAGACAGCTCTCCCAGTTTTGCCACTAGCCCCCAGATGTTAGTGAGGAAGACTCTGTAGGATCGACAAGGCTGTTTTTGCCATTGTTATTCTCAGTGCCTAGATCGATGCGTGGTGGTCAGTCCAGTTTTATTTCTTTGAGACATTATAGTGATTGGTGCTATTGAATGGAGAGTCAGCAACATTGCTGTGGGTCTGGAATCACATGTAGACAACACATTCCTTTGCTCGGTATAAATGTTTTTCTAGCTTGGGAGTATTGTCTCCAAAGAATTTGCACCAGACAACAAAATCAAGGGCGGAACAGTGGTTCAGTGGTTAGCACTGTAGCCTCACAACACCAGGGACCCCGGTTCGATTCCAGCCTTGGGCGACTGTCTGTGTGGAGTTTGTACATTCTCCCCGTGTCTGCATGGGTTTCCTTCGGGTACTCCGGTTTTCTCCCATAGTCCAAAGATGTGCAGGATAGGTGGATTGACCATGCTAAATTGCCTGTAGTGTTCAGGGGTGTGTGGATGATAGGGGGATGGGTCTGGGTGGGATGCTTCAAGGGGTGGTGTGGACTTGTTGAGCCAAAGGGCCTGTTTCCACACTGTAGGAAATCTAATCTAATCAGCCATTGCTTAGCAAAAGCAAGTTCAATACTCGGTAGAACATTCATTAACTTTGGAGTGAGTGTAGAGTTTGTCTCTGAACAAGGATCAAGGTCCTTAAATCACATCTTTATGGGTGCAAGGCTTAGAAATCTACCAGTACCATGTCAAGCAGCTAAAAGAATTTCATCTTCAATTTATGAGATAGATTTGCAACATCAGGAGGCAAGGGGGCATTTTGGGAACAGTAATCATAATTTTGGTAAGTTTTAAGGTATTAATGGATAAGAATAAGTCTAACCCTTAGGTGAAAATGTTAAATTGGAGGAAGGATAATTATAACAGAATTAGGTAAGAGATAACAAGGTGTAGAGCTGGATGAACACAGCAGGCCAAGCAGCATCAGAGGAGCAGGAAAGCTGATGTTTCGGGTCTAGACACTTCTTCAGAAATGTTGAACATTCCTTGAATAGTTTGAAACAGTTCTCCCAAAAATGGAAATGTAGTTTGATTTTCCTTGATTGTTCTGCATTATGGAGACAATTGCTTCTGAAGAAGGGTCTAGGCCCGAAACATCAGCTTTCCTGCTCCTCTGATGCTGCTTGGCCTGCTGTGTTCATCCAGCTCCACATCGTGTTGGACAATAGACAATAGGCACTAGGTGTTGGAGGAGGCCTTTCAGCCATTCAAGCCAGCACCACCATTCTTTATGATCATGTCTGATCATCCATAATCAGTATCCTGTTCCTGCCTTATCCCCCTAACCCTTGATTCCACTATCTTTAAGATCTCTATCTATCTCTTTCTTGCAAGTATCCAGAGAGTTGGCCTCCACTGCCTTTTAGGGCAGAGCATTCCATATGTCCACCACTCTCTGGATGAAGAAGTTTTTCCTCAACTCTGTTCTAAATGGCCTACCTCTTATTTTTAAACTGTGTCCTCTGGTTCTGGACTGAACCATTAGCAGAAACATGTTTCCTGCCTCCAGAGTGTCCAATACCTTAATCATCTTATATGTCTCAATCAGATCCCTGCTCATCCTTCTAAACTCAAGAGTATACAAGTCCAGTCGCTCCAATCTTTCAACATATGATAGTCCCGCCATTCCAGGAATTGACCTTGTGAACGTACGCTGCACTCCCTCAATAGCAAGAATGTCTTTCCTCAAATTGGGAGCCCAAAACTGCACACAATATTCCAGGTGCGGTCTCACCAGGGCCCTGTACAGCTGCAGAAGGGCCTCTTTGCTCCTATACTCAATTTCTCTTGTTATGAAGGCCAGCATGCTATTAGCTGTCTTCACTGCCTGCTGTACCTGCATGGTTGCTTTCATTGACTGATGTACAAGAACACCTAGATCTCGTTGTACTTCCCCTTTACCTAACTTGACTCCATTTAGACAGTAATCTGCGTTCCTGTTCTTGCCACCAAAGTGGATAGCCACACATTTATCCACATTAAACTGCATCTGCCATGCATCCGCCCATTCACCTAGCCTGTCCAAGTCACCCTGTATTCTCCTAACATCCTTCTCACACTTCACACTGCCACCCAGTTTTGTGTCATTAGCAAATTTGCTAACATTACTTTAAATGCCTTCGTCTATATCATTAATGTATATTGTAAACAGCTGCGGTCCCAGCACCGAACCTTGTGGTACCCCACTGGTCACTGCCTGCCATTCCGAAAGGGACCTGTTTATCACTACCCTTTGCTTCCTGTCAGCCAGCCAATTTTCAATCCCAGTCAGTATTTTGCCCCCAATAACATGTGCCCTAATTTTGTTCATCAATCTCCTATGCGGGACTTTATCAAAGGCTTTCTGCAAGTCCAGGTACATCAAATCCACTGGTTCTCCCTTGTCCATCTTCATAGTTTCATCCTCAAAAAATTCCAGAAGATTAGTCAAGTTCGATTTCCCCTTCGTAAATCCATGCTGACTCTGACCTATCCTGTTACTGCTATCCAGCAGATAGTACAGATTCTCCAGCATCAGCAGTTTCTACAGTCTCTGAAACAGTATTAGGTAAGAACTGGATAAATTAGATAGGGGGTCATTACGTGTAGGAGCCTTTTAAAGGCCAGAATTCAGGACCAGCATATTTCTATGCTAATGACAGAGAAGGATGGTAAGATTCAGGAACTCTGGCTGACAAGAGATTTGAAAGTTTAGTCAGAAAGAAAAAGGTAGCAGATGTAAGGTTTGGGGAACTGAAATCAGAAAAGGTATTTGAGGAATATGAAAAGCAGGAAAAAAACTTCAACTAGGAATTGGGAGGTTTAAAAAGGGTGTATGGAAAGTCTTTGTCAAATAGGATTAAGGAGAATCCTAAGGCATTTTATATACATATTACCAGCATGAAGATAGGTAGGAAAAGGATAAGTCCACTCCAGGTCAAAAGAGGAAACTTCTGCATGGAGCCTAAGGAAGTGGGTGAGGTCCCTAATGAGTACTTTGCATCATTATTCACTAAGGGGAAAAGCATGGATTATGGTAAGTTCAGGGAGAGGAATGTTGATACTTTATGGCATGTTGATATTAAGAAGAACTGGGTGTTTTGAGACTGGAAAAATGTTAAAGTAAATAAATCTCCATGGCCTTATGGGGTCTATCCCACTATAATGAGGGAGGCAAGGTAGGAGTTTACTGGGACCTTGACAGACATCTTTGTATCCTCTTTAACTACAGAAGAACTCCCAGTGGTCTCCAGAATAGCCAATGTTGTTCCTTTGTTTTCGAAGGTCAGACAGGGACAAGCCAGGAATTTATAGGCCCGCGAGCTTTACATCAGTTGTAGGGGAATTATTGCAGAAGTTTTTTAGGGAAAGGATTTTTCATATTTAGGAAGAAATAGAATTACTGGAGCTGATTAGCATGGCTTCGTGCAGGGGCGATTTATCTCATAAATTTGATTGGGTTTTTTGAGGAAGTGGCAAAGATGATTGATGTAGGTAGGACAGTGGATCTCGTCTACATTGACTTTACTAAAGTATTTATCCCTCTTGATAGGCTGGTCTAGAAGGTTAAGTCACATGGGATCCACAGTGAGTTGATTCGTGGATACAAAATTGGATTGGGCATAGAAGACAGAGGGTAGTTATAGAGGGGTATTTTTCTGACTGGAAGCTTGTGGCCAGTCTTGTCCCACTGGTCACCAATGTTGTTTGCAAAAATATCTGAATGATGTGGATGAAAGTGCAAGTGGTCTGATTAGTAAGTTTGCAGACTGCATAAAAATTGATGGAATTGGTGGATAGTGCAGAAGCTTGTTAAAGGATACACCAGGATATGGATCAATTGGGAGCAGTTGGAAAAAGTTAGATTGTTTTCACTAGAGCATCAGAGATTGAAGATGACCTCATAGAAGTATACAAAATTATGAGAGGCATTGATAGGATGGATAGTCAGACTCTTTTCCCCAAGTGCAGGTTTAAAGGAAATGTGTGAGACAAGTTTCTAAACAGAGTGTGCTAGGTGCCTGCAATATGCTGCCAGGGAAGGTGGTAAAAGCAGATGCGTTAGCACAACTTAAGACCCACTTAGACAGACACATAAATAAGTAGTAAATAAATAGATACAAACAATGTGCAGAAGAATGGGATTAGTGTAGAATGGCACCATTGTCGACACAGATATGGTGCGCTGAAGTGTCTGTTCCTGGGCTGTACTGCTCTTTGTAGGACAATATACTGAACACCAAGATTCTTACAAAGTGCTGTATAGCTGGCATCAAGAGTATGTTCATCAGTTCTTTGATTCACTGGAGTGGCTGTGTGGATCACGTGGAGGAATCCCAATTACCAAAGGCAGTATTCTGTAACCAGCTGAGCATGGGAACAGGACAACAAGATGTCCCAAACCTCAATATGAAAGCCATCTTCACAGCTGGTAGACTGGATATGAAAACTTGGGAAAAAGCTAACATGGACAGATGCAAAGGAACAGGTTTCCATCATCCAGTGATTTCCATGTTTGTGAACAGGCAAGTGTCTTCCGGAGCTGTGAGCATGGCACTGAGCCAACATTTCCGTCCATTTCTCCAACATTGACTTTATGTGCAGCATTTAAATTGGTGAGGCAGAGGGAAAGTTGTTCGAATGTTACGCATGAGATAACACTACACTATCAGCCAGTCTTTCCTTTCCTCCTTATTTTTGCTGAAAATTCATCCATTGCAGTGACAGGAAAATCAATCAAACAGGGCTTCAATTACACATTCTGAATGTGTTCCAAATTTCTTCACTTGTGTTGCCAAAAAAATCAAAAGTAGCATGAGAAAAGAGTTGCAATAATACATTGTCTTTCATGACCTTAGAATGCCCAAACAAGTTATCCAAACTTATCTACCTCGGCCTAGGATTAATGAGGGAGCCCAGAATAAAGGTGAGTGAGGATGGGGTTCAATGGGAGTTTCACAAGGGGAAGGGAAAGGGGTCAGAAAAAAAAGGAAGCAAATCTTAGTGGTGCTTGCCTTCCTGATGATGAGCCTATTAATCAGACACTGACTGTTTTTGAATACTCAGTCAGACACGGTTTGCTTTTTGGGCTATCTACATTGCAATGTCCCTGTCTTTGCTGGGACTAACCTGACCACATAAGTACTTCAATTAGCCTTCTGTTAGGAATGGCAGGTTTAAGCTCTCCCATCCTAGACATATTTCAGAGGTAGTGGGTTCCTTGCCTCCACCCTCTGCTTAATTAAATGCCCCACTCCCACCTCCAAACTCATCTTATGGGACATTAAGCTATGTCTTTAATCGAGAATGAATAAAATAGTTCTGAGATTCAGTTGCTTTAGGAAGTGGCAATGGAATAATAGACCAGCTAATCAATTTCAGGCATTGAGTAATAAATGTTGACCAAGAGTACCGATTTATTTCTTCTTAAATTATAACCTAGGAACATTTATGTGATTCTCATGGCGCACGTAGACGTTGGTTTAATCTGTAATGCTGCATTTTCAGTCTGAAAGGGAAATTTCAAACATTAATGCAACAAAACCAATATGCACTTCTAGCGTCATCCAGGGGTATGCTCGTTAAACATTTTCCAGAAGTCTGTAGGTAATATTCGGCTTTCTGATTAACATCAACATGGCACACTTCCTCTTATACATTAACACACACCCTGATCAGTCTGTCAATTTTGTTAATTTATCAATAAGTCAATTGAGCCTACTACGTTAATAACAGCTGCCAAAACCAGTTCACTAAAGCATGACACCTTCTCTACATTAAACTGGTATTCCTCTGAATTTTGTCCTAGTTCAACCTGGTTCAATCCCCTCCCTCTACTGAACTCAGTTCCCACTGCAAATTTATCCTGACTCATTTTATTCAATTTTTCTATCTCTCTTCTACATCCTAACTTCCCATTTCCAACTGTTCCTTTCTCTTCTTTGAAGTTAATTTCTTACCTTCCATGAGTTCTGTATCACAATCCATTTGTCTTGCAGTTTCCTTCGCTTTGCTGTCCATCCCTGGCTTTTATTTTCATGCTGGTTAGTACCATTTCAATCAGACATTATTGTGACATCCTGCCTTTGCAAGAATTCCTAGTTAAATTTCACTGGGGCCTGGGTCATTTCCATTAGCTCGTGGACTTGAGTAAGAGCAATACCAGGGAAAATGTTGGATGAAGGGTCTAGACCCGAAACGTCAGCTTTTGTGCTCCTGAGATGCTGCTGGGCCTGCTGTGTTCATCCAGCCTCACATTTTATTATCTTGGATTCTCCAGCATCTGCAGTTCCCATTATCACTCACCAGGGAAAATGTTGCAAGCTTTCGTTGGAAAATTGTCATTATCTTGATGCTGCCAGTGTGGAATTAATATTTTGTTTGAGTGGCATTTGAGGGGTTGGCTAACACAATTTTTTGGGCAGCTGGCTTGCAATACAAAGTGATACCCATATTCCCATATCAGATGAAGTCACTGTATTTTTAACCTCTCCCCTTGCCTGAAGTGTGGTGGCCCTCAGGTTAAGCTGCCAGTCATCCCTTTCTAATGAGAGAATTGCTGCTTTACTTCAACTGATGCACTCCCCCAAGACCAACTTGCTGTCAGAAACAGTGAGGAATTGATTTTTAAAAATCACCACAACTCAACCAAGCCGATACCCTTGTCATCGCCCTCACTCTCCACCTCCGACTAATTCAGTCAAGAATTTGCAATCATAACATGTGAGGGCTATGCAGCATGCTGATAAACATATCTGCCTTCATTCCTAGCAACACAGGGAAACAGGATGGAAAATCTTGATTTGCTCAGACTGCGTTTTTACACTGTTGTATAGTCAGTTTCTGAACACATTAGGAAAGTCAACAGTGTTAAAGGCAAATTGCTACATTTTTGAAAGAATAATTTTGAGGATCCTGAGTTGATGAGTTACTACTGTCTACAAAGCAGAGGTAATAGAACAGTGTGCTCAGAGAGACACAATGAGTGAAAAAGATAATAAAATTGAGGCTGGATGAACACAGCAGGCCAAGCAGCATCTCAGAAGCACAAAAGCTGACGTTTCGGGCCTAGACCCTTCATCAGAGAGGGGGATGGGGAGAGGGAACTGGAATAAATAGGGAGAGAGGGGGAGGCGGACTGAAGATGGAGAGTAAAGAAGATAGGTGGAGAGAGTATAGGTGGGGAGGTAGGGAGGGGATAGGTCAGTCCAGGGAAGACGGACAGGTCAAGGAGGTGGGATGAGGTTAGTAGGTGGATGGGGGTGCGGCTTGGGGTGGGAGGAGGGGATGGGTGAGAGGAAGAACCGGTTAGGGAGGCAGAGACAGGTTGGACTGGTTTTGGGATGCAGTGGGTGGGGGGGAAGAGCTGGGCTGGTTGTGTGGTGCAGTGGGGGAAGGGGATGAACTGGGCTGGTTTAGGGATGCAGTAGGGGAAGGGGAGATTTTGAAACTGGTGAAGTCCACATTGATACCATTAGGCTGCAGGGTTCCCAGGCGGAATATGAGTTGCTGTTCCTGCAACCTTCGGGTGGCATCATTGTGGCACTGCAGGAGGCCCATGATGGACATGTCATCTAGAGAATGGGAGGGGGAGTGGAATTGGTTTGCGACTGGGAGGTGCAGTTGTTTGTTGCGAACTGAGCGGAGGTGTTCTGCAAAGCGGTCCCCAAGCCTCCGCTTGGTTTCCCCAATGTTGAGGAAGCCGCACCGGGTACAGTGGATGCAGTATACCACATTGGCAGATGTGCAGGTGAACCTCTGCTTAATGTGGAATGTCATCTTGGGGCCTGGGATAGGGGTGAGGGAGGAGGTGTGGGGACAAGTGTAGCATTTCCTGCGGTTGCAGGGGAAGGTGCCGGGTGTGGTGGGGTTGGAGGGCAGTGTGGAGCGAACAAGGGAGTCACGGAGAGAGTGGTCTCTCCGGAAAGCAGACAGGGGTGGGGATGGAAAAATGTCTTGGGTGCTGGGGTCGGATTGTAAATGGCGGAAGTGTCGGAGGATGATGCGTTGTATCCGGAGGTTGGTAGGGTGGTGTGTGAGAACGAGGGGGATCCTCTTAGGGTGGTTGTAGCGGGGGCGGGGTGTGAGGGATGTGTTGCGGGAAATGCGGGAGACGCGGTCAAGGGCGTTCTCGATCACTGTGGGGGGCAAGTTGCGGTCCTTAAAGAACTTGGACATCTGGGATGTGCGGGAGTGGAATGTCTTATCGTGGGAGCAGATGCGGCGGAGGCGGAGGAATTGGGAATAGGGGATGGAATTTTTGCAGGAGGGTGGGTGGGAGGAGGTGTATTCTAGGTAGCTGTGGGAGTCGGTGGGCTTGAAATGGACATCAGTTACAAGCTGGTTGCCTGAGATGGAGACTGAGAGGTCCAGAAAGGTGAGGGATGTGCTGGAGATGGCCCAGGTGAACTGAAGGTTGGGGTGGAACGTGTTGGTGAAGTGGATGAACTGTTCGAGCTCCTCTGGGGAGCAAGAGGCGGCGCCGATACAGTCATCAATGTACCGGAGGAAGAGGTGGGGTTTGGGGCCTGTGTAGGTGCGGAAGAGGGACTGTTCCACGTAACCTACAAAGAGGCAGGCATAGCTGGGCCACATGCGGGTGCCCATGGCCATCCCCTTAGTCTGTAGGAAGTGGCAGGAGTCAAAAGAGAAGTTGTTGAGTGTGAGGACGAGTTCAGCTAGGCAGATGAGAGTGTCGGTGGAGGGGGACTGGTCGGGCCTGCGGGACAGGAAGAAGCGGAGGGCCTTGAGGCCATCTCCATGCGGAATGCAGGTGTACAGGGACTGGACGTCCATGGTGAATATGAGGTGTTGGGGGCCAGGGAATTGGAAGTCCTGGAGGAGGTGGAGGGCGTGGGTGGTGTCACGGACGTAGGTGGGGAGTTCCTGGACCAAAGGGGAGAAAATGGAGTCCAGATAGGTGGAGATGAGTTCGGTGGGGCAGGAGCAGGCTGAGACGATGGGTCGACCAGTGAAAAAGATGGCATGATTGATGCTTGAGTTGGCATGATGTCTGAGATCCTTGCATAATTGTCTATTAAAGGGAAATAAACTGTACACAAAGAAGATTCATACCTGTTTGGCCTAGGTGAATCATAAATAAAACTGACAAATATGGTGACTGATAAAGTTTGCAGTTGATTTCCATTGTCTTCATTCGAACCATTATAAAGATAAATTGCAACAAACCTGAAAATATTCATTTCATTTTTGCAAAGAAATGCATGAAATTGCATCATTTGTATCCCATCTTGTTGCCTGAGTAAAGGATTCAATGTATATTCGATCATTTAAATTAGTCCAGAGATTCATACAATTAATTAAACCATTAGCTAATGTATGCAACTCTTTTACAAATTTTATCCCTGTGCTAATGACCCATTCCAAAGGATTAACTAGTGGCAGGATTTTCTAAAAAAAACGAAAGAACTGCAGATGGTGTAAATCAGGAACAAATACCAAGTTGTTGGAAAAGCTGGTCTGGCAGCATCAGTGAAGGGAAAAACAGAGTTAACGTTTCAGGCTTGGCCCCTCCTTCTGAAGAATGTTCGCTGGACCCGAAAAGTTAACTCTGACTTTTGTTCTTCACAGAAACTGCCAGACCTGCTGAGCTTTTCCAGCAACTTTGTTTTTGTTGCTGACTACAGCATCTCCAGCTCTTTCAGGCTTTATTTCCCAGCCAGGAAAGCCTTGGTTGACCAATATAACCAGGAGATTAGGTTGTCCTCAGTTGAGGACTGACTCCGAGCTACAGCCAGCGTACTATGCACTAGTAAATGAAGGGTGGTTTGGGGGCAGGAACAGGCCTCTGTACAGCTATTTCAGTGGTGACAGGATGTGCCTGAAGAATGTTCACTTGTAACTGTTATCTTTGGGTTGGGGTAAGCATTTCTGGCATCATGCCTCTATTTGGGAAGCTTGACTCATTTGACCTGCTGTTGAAGACTAGATACAGAATGTGAAAAGAATCTGATATTCCTTCCAGGTAAATGACATTGGATTAACCCTGAAGGAGATGCTCAGAGACTGTTTGGTGTGTGGGATTAATAACATGGCTGTGCAGAAGCACCTACAAGCTGACGCCTAACTGGATTCCAAACAGGCACTGCAGCTAACTTCACCATTCGAAAAGGCAGCAAGTGGAGAGTGGGTACTATGTGGCATCCCAGTGGAAATGAACATCCTTACCTGACCAATTGAGCTTCTGGGGCTTGAGTACAGGCATTCACAGAGGCTTGCTGTTTTTGTCTAACAAGAATGCACCCATGAATCTAATTCAAGTCAGATGTTGTGTTAATGAGTATTCTCGCCATAATAACGAATACAAAGGAAGCCAACCCCACCCTAAACATTTTGAAAGTTTAATATTACAACTTTGGCCTGACATTGGGGAGCTAAATTTTTGCCTCCTGCCCAATCTTGTTCCTGCTGCCTTGCAAAAGCACTGAGCAGACTTAGAATAATCTATCTGTGGGAATTTAGCCGCGCCAGATGAACTAAGAGATGAAGTTTCCTATTTGACAGAAAGCTTTAGTCAAGCAAAAGTAGGCTTGTGACGGTAGAGTTGGAGAGTTCACAGGCTATTGTGGGAGGTGTTGATTTGGTGAGAACACGGCTGTTGGTTGTAATTGGGAAGTTTGGGGAATCTAGTTGTGGCATAGTGTTGATTACGATAGGGTTGATCAAGTAGCGTAGTGCATGGTAAGCCTGGAAGACAATGGGCAGATAGTGATGATATATTGATTACAGGTAAACGGGTGGTGCATAGTGGGAGAGGCAATGGTTGCTAGGGACAGACTGAGTGTAGCTGAGGGTGTGGTGGTGAACCTCAGTGGGGCATAGGTAATATATTGGGTGTGGTTGGAGAGGTTACTGATCACAAGGTGAGAACACTTACGTGGAGGTGCTGAGTGTTATGGGTTCTCTATTTAGATCAGATTTCTTCCTAACCACAAGCAGTGCTATAAAGATCATTTTAAATCCAGCGCTTTTAGACTCCTTTCACTTGCCAGGATTCCCGAGGGCAGGTAAACCCAGATGATGAAGGTTTAGGACAGAAATGTCACTGAAATGAGACATGGAGCTTTATTAAAAAGTCATATTTCTATTAAAATTGGTAAATAACCAGAAGCTAGGAGGTCACTCTTATGGACTGAGCTGAAGTGTTGCTGTGTTCACCTCTGGAAGTAAATGCCTCAGTTCAGATGAAGAGATATATTTGAGTCAAATGCTATCTCACTTTCTCTGTCCACAAACTCCTGAGACAAACCCAGGGGCTTAGCCTTTGGTCAGGAGTTCCCAGAAGATAGTCAAAGCCATCCTTCAAAATTAATCAAGGGACTTGGACATAGTTCTCCTGAGTCATCACTACTGTCAGCTCTATCGTATCTCAAGCAGTTATTGTGTAGACTGACCTCATGTGACAAGATGATGATAATAGCAACAAAAGGAAGGGTCACTTGACCTGAAACATCAGCTCTGATTTCTCTCTACAGATGCTGCCAGACCTGCTAAGCTTATCAAGCAATTTCTGTTTTGTTTCTGATTTACAGCATCTACAATTGTTTTTGTTTTTACTGAAAGTAAGCCTGCAGGTCCAGTAGGTGGTAAAGAAGGCAAATAGTATGCTGGCCTTCATAGTGAGAGGATTTAGTCTTGCTGCAACTGTATAGGGCATTGGTAAGGCCACACACTGGATTATTATGTGCAATTTTGGTCTCTTTAGCTGAGGAAGGATGTTTTGCATATTGACCAAGTACAAAGAAGGTTTACCAGACTGATTCCTGGTAAAGCAGGACTGATGTATGGGGAGACGCCATTTCAGGGAGGATTAAATTCACAAGAGTTTTAAAAAATGAGGGCAATTTCAAGAAGCCTATAAAAATCTAATAGGATTACACAGGGTAGATGCAGGAAGGATACTCTCAGTGATTAGAGAGTCCAGAAGTAGGGATCACAGTTTAAGAGGTAGGCCTTTTTGGATAGAGATATGAAGAAATTTGTCCATCCTGAGAGTGGCAAGCTTCTGGGATTCTCTAACATGGGAAGCAATTTAGGCCAAAACATTTAAAACTTTCAAGAAAGTTGCAGATAACACTCTTAGGATGAAGGGGATCAAAGGATACGGGGAGAAAGTGGGAACAGGGTATTGAGTTGTAAGATCATAGAGACATAGAGTTATACAGAATGGAAACATGCCCTTTGAACTAACTCATCCATGACAACCATGTTTCCTAAACTGAGCTGGTCCCATTTGCCTGCATTTTGGCCATATTCCTCTAAAGCATGCCTAACCTTGTGTCTATCCAAATGCCTTTTAAATGTTGTAATTGTACTTGCCTCTGCTCATTCCAGAAATGAACCGTCTGTGTGAAAAAGGTGCCCATCTCTCCTTAAACCTATGCCCTCTAGTTTGGGACCGCCTTACCCTGGGGACAACACCTTGGGTATTCACCATATCTATGCCCCTCATGACTTGATAAACCTCTATAAGATCTCCCCTCACCATCAGCTATAATCATATTGAATGGAGTAGCGGCCTTGAAGGGTCCAATATCCTCTTCCTCTGCTACTTTTTATGTTTTTGAAGTTGAGTGACAGATAAAGCCTACAAGTGTGACACAAACCAATAACACCAACACTGCTCACAGATCAGTACATTTATATATACATAAGAAAAACATTTATTAAAATGTTTTGCACGTTGTGTTCACATTCAATGTCTATCTTCAACAAACATATCTCCATCAAATTACTGAATTTTATAAATCAGTCCTATGGGTCATTCCTGCTGACTATTCTCACCCACTTCAGCATTAGGTATTTAAGATGATATATTCATTGTCACTACTGATGCCATCAACAGTCTGGTTTATTTCTATTTCATTTTTTGCAGTAACATTGATCACTTTGTCATAGAAGTAAATTAGGATAAAAGCACACAGAAGACCTAGAAAGTAGTGGAGTATTGGTTCAAGCAATAACCATTCAACCATCTTCTTAAGAGCAATCCTGCTTAGTGTGAGAACTATAGAAAAAAATACGCCACTTAGTCTGAAAGGACACAGCATTAATCAATGCATTCTCTATTTGCTGGTAGTCTAAAGGTTGCTCAGTGAATACAGAAGACATAAACAAATATCTCTCAGGCTTGATAGCATGCTTTTGGTTTCTGTTTCCTTCCTGTCCCATTTGTGCTTTAGTAGCCAGATGATCAAGCCAACAAAACAGAGGAGTGACAGAGAGGCAACCAGAGATTGTCATCTCAGTACACACCAGAGATTCCCTACCTCACCAACTCGCCTCTGCTGAGGACTCAAAAACCTCTATCGGCCAAGGCTGAGAAGTTTGTAGCTGTGACTGTGTTGGAGGTCCCATGCAGGCTAGAGCCTACTAGGCCCCAAACAACCAGGATACACGCATCAAAACCATATGGGTTGAGCTGACAAAGCAATCAGCTGGATTGCTCATGCCCAACTCTCCTACTGAAGTGGCACCAAGTTGTAGCAGTGGGTAGAGGAAGATTACACAGCATTGACATCACTTCAGGTGCACAGATGTCAAATGTCTGTGCAACCTGACACTTGACTCAAATATCATACCTTGTAAAACAGTTCTGTGGTCTCTGTCTATCTGTTAAGTCTCTGACTGTCGATGTTTCCTTGTAGATTACGTTGAGAGGTGGTGATCACTGTACATGCTCATGTGCATGGTCAATTGGAGCAGTGCCAAGAGCATTGAGATTGATATTCTCTATTACTCTCTGCCAAAATAGCTATTGAAGTTCAAATTGTGTTTGAGAGTTAATCTGCATAGTTTATCCCCTCAATACTTCTGTAATAGATCAGTGCAACTTGCAAGCTCAGGTTTGAGTCATGTACACACCTCCATGTAATTCTGGCTAACTCCACACTGATGCTGTCGCCAGGAAGCTCAACAGGAGGTTATTGGTGCCAAGGGGACAAATTCACTTACATCTACCGGCAAACAGAGTATCTCAGCATTTTAAAGATATAAAACAAGTTTTCCCCTGTGGGCAGGAATGCTTCAGTGACAGAATTGGCTCATTTTTTGTGATAGTCTCCATATATTAATCAAAACTCCCTCAAGCTTCTCTGTCTCACCTCTGTACTGGTTTGGTTTCTTCAGCATCTTTGCCTTCCACATTTGTCCTTCAGGTGGCCAGCCAATCTCCTCCTTTTCTTAATTCTGACCCTGTTATTGAGTTAGTTTGTACAAACCATCACTATCCTGGAGAACCTGCACTGTGGCCACTGCAGTGATCTGCCTGTGATGTCCATCTAATGAAAGCTCATACCTTCAGAAGACAAAATGTAGGTCCTCATGGATGCATGGGCAGCAGTGTAGAAATGTTTGGCATCAATCTGAGGGTCTCACACTGGGATCATTAGTCATGCTTATCTGCCATGCACTTATCACAAGGAGCCAGCCCTGGAGATGATGTGGGGGCTCTGAATGTTGAAGGAAGCTGGGAGCTGTGTAGAATTCAAGCGTCATAACAGCTTCTGGGACAAAGAGTGCAGGAATAATAGTCACTCATCAGCTGGACATTGAAGGAGCGAGATCCCTTCTGAACTTGTTCATGAATCTGACTGGAAGATGCCTAGGAGCTCTGAGTGCCACATATTCAGTGTCAATGATCCATTGTGCCTGGCAAGTATGGAGGATAATTGGTCATGGTACGTTGATCACAGTTAAGTGGGTAGTGCATCATGAGAAAGTCAGTGATCACTAGGGATAGGTAGCGATAAACTGATGGTGTGGTGGTGAACTTAAGTGTTGGATGAGGAAATAAAGTTTGTTGAAGGAATTTCTCTCAGTAGCGGTCACTGATCACAAAGCGAGAAGACTCAGGTGGAGAATTTGAGTTCCAAGTGTTATCCAGTTGGGTCGGTTTTTCTTTTGGCCCACAAGAGGTGCTGTAAAGCCTCATGCTTATGAATCTAACCCTTCTAGTCTCCTTTTCATTAACAGGATTCCTGAGGGCAGGGAAATCCTGATGATCTGAGTTAAAAATAGAAATGTCACTGAAATATGCATCCTCATTAAAAGGTTCAGCTTTATTAAAACCCTAAACAGTTGGGGATGGGACAGGGTGGAATTGTGCTTGGAATTTTTAGGGTTGTTGTTTCTCAGCATCCCAGAGCTGTCAGTTTATGAAAGTTAAACTTCCTGCCATTGTTTATTTTTCAGACAACAATCTAAATTATTCTTAATTCCATTACTCAGGCTCTCACTTGACTTGTTATTCAGGAAAATGGGTTATGCAATTGAAAATCTTTGCAATGATTTGATAATAACAGATTTTCCTGCCCAAATTGAAAGTCTCCAAACATTGACATCCACATTGGAATTCCATTGTGCTCATTAGAAAAAAAAACATACATGGCATCTTCTATGACCTTAAAATATCAAATGAAATAATCACTTTCGTAAGGTCAATAATCAAAGTTGCCTGTTGGTGCACAGATAGATTCCACAAAGAGCATTTTTTATTCTTTATACATTCACAGGATGAGGGCATCACTGGCTCAGCAGCATTTATTGCCCATCCCTAATTACCCAGGAGTCAGTTAAGAGTCAACCGCATTGCTATGGGTCTGGAATCACATGTAGACCAGACCAGGTAAGGATGGCAGTTTCCTTCCCTCAAGGACATGGTGAACCAGATCCGATTTTTGCCAATAATTGACAATTGATTCATGGTATTTATTAGATTCTTAATTCCAGATATTTTATTGGATTCAAATTCCACCATCTGCTGTGGCAGGATTCGAACCCCGGTGCCCAGAATGTTATCTGAGTCTCTGGATTAACAGTTCATGATAATACCACTAGGCCATCACTTCCCCAAGTTTTCACGACTGGATAATCCATTTTCAGTGATGGTAGTTCAGAGCGATGTATTGGTCGATTTAACAGAAAGATCAAACTCTGCAGACAATGGTGAGCCTGTGGAAGTCTCTTTCACCTAAAGCACGTGAGTCCAAATTATTAAATCATTTTTAAGGAGGAGTTATACATAGTTCCTAGCACTAAACACATCAAAGGATATGGGAGAAATTAGGAACAAGATACTGAGTTGGAATATCAACTGTAATCATGCATTATTTTCAAAATGAATTCATATTATGAGGGGATTGCTAGCTAGCCCAGCATTTGTTGCCCATTCCAAATTTCCCATAGGGATGTTGAGAATTAACCACGTTGCTGTGGATCTGGAGTCACACACCAAGGTCAGACAAGGTGATAATGACAGTTTCCTTTCGTAAAGATCATTAATGTACTAAACGGGGCTCTCCGGCAATCAACAATGGTTGTACGGTCATTACTAGACTCTTAATTCCAGATTTTAAAAAAAAATTGAATTCAAATTCCTTCATCTGGCATGGTGGGATTTGAACCTGAGTCCCCAAAACATTACTTGGGTCTCTGGATTACCACGTCACCTTAAGATTGAATAGTGGTGCTGGTTCAAAGGGTGAATGGGCAACCCCTGATCCTATTTTCTATGTTTCTAATCCTCTCCAAGTAACAGTGGAGGCTTTGTTTAGCATCCCATTTCAAAGATGGCACCTCCAGCAATGTAGTACGACCTCATTACTCCACGAAAGTGTCAGTTTAGTTTATGTGCTCAAGTTCTCAACTGAGGCTTGATCTTTTAACCTGATGACTAAGGTGTAAGAATGTTACAAGCGAGTCTGACAAATAGAGGAAGGAATAACATCTCAAATTATCTGAAGTTTCACACAGCACTCGCCCTCATTCATAGACATCACTGCAGAACCCTACTATGGATTAGTCTTGGGATGTTTCATCAGATTGTTCAAAATATCCAAATACTGCAGATTGAAGAAACACGAAATATATAACCTGCTGAAGCTCGAAGAAGAAAAATAGCAGAAACCAGAAACTTGTGCGAAAATTGCTCACACAAAAGAGCCACTCGTCTTTAAAGAAGCAAATTATTTTGTGGAATGTAGCAGGGGACATTAAAAAATAAGACATTAGGAATCTTCAGCACAAGACTAATCAGCAATAGTGTACAGCTGGAGAGTGGAACAGCTACGAGCTATTCAAAAATTACACTCCAGTATAAAGAGTATGTAAATATGAAATATATGTCAGCTACCAAAAGAGTGACACTGTATTCAATTCAAAGCACTTTGGGAAGTTGTGACCACAAAAATTGTAATATAAATGTGAATTCCTTTTCTTCTTCTGTGCTATTTATCTTCTCCTGACATTATTCTTGCCTCTTTATTCTTGTTGAAACATGCAACAGAAAGCATGTAACAGTTGATAAATTAGAATTCACAATTAGGCTCATTTGGATATGCCACGTTCTTCACAGTTAAAGATGACAATGAGATTTGAATTTCCATGATGGGACTGAATGTTTTATGACAACCCCTGTAACTCCAATGAAGGCTGTTCGGAACGGTTTGAGAAATGGTTTGAACAGTGTGGAATTGTTGGTGTCGAGTGAGAATTAGGTAAGTTGCCAGAGCAGAAGCAGGCATTTGGTTCATGGGGTTCACTCCTCCATTCAGTGGCTGATCTGATAATCTTCAACTCCTTCTATTTCTCTGTGATGTTTAATTCCCTTGCAGGTTAAAAATATCTGTAAATTTCAGCTTTGAATTTTCTTAACAACCTAACCTTAAACAGCATTCTGTGGAAAGAATTTCAAAGGATCACCACCCTCTGAAAAAAACAATTGTTCCTCATCAATGTCTTAATTGGTTGACACCTTACTCAGACATGATGCCCTCTGGTCCGAGACTCCCATCAGGGGAAACAACTTTTCCACACCCACCCTGTCAAGCATCCTAATGTTTCAATCAGTTCTCCTCTCATTCTCCTAAACCCCAATGAATATAAGCCCAGCCTACTTGGACTCTCTTCATAAGAATGTCCCTCCATACCTAATTGAAAGGAAGTTCATGAAATGATTTGCAAGAAATAATATTTCCTAGACATGGATGTTTGTCACATGTATCACGTCAGTCTTCATCAGCCCAGTACATTGAACTGTTCCTATTTATAAATATTCTATTTCAAATCTAAAGATATATACCCTTATGTATACCTTATAAAACCCCAAAGTAGGCTAAATCTACAAAACTCTTCTATTTGAAGTATTCACACCATCTTGCCACAGGAGTGCAACTTACTATTTGATGACTTAGCTCAGCCGATAATACATTTTCTTTAAAATTGGAAGCATATCAATTTAAGTCCTACTCGAGTAGTTGAACAAATAATCTTTTCAAGATGCAGTGCCGTTCTTTGAGCTGAAACATTTTTCCCATTGTCTTGGCCAACATTTCACAAGCAACACCATCAAAAACAGATTAATTGATCAATTATCCTATTGCTGTTTGTGAGATCATTTTGTGATCAAAGTGGCTGCTAAATTTGTTATCGTTTGCTGCACTTGAAATTTTATTTTTGTTTGTGAAGTGAGTCATTTGAGAGGCATGATAAAGTGCTAAACAGAGCAAATCTTTTTTTAAAATGCCTTGCTGAAATCACATTGAAGCATTTGAGTGTGTGTCTGAGAGAAAGCAGAACAAGAATACAGAAAGATAAATATCATAGAAGAGATTGTATGTTCGTGAGCCCACTTCATTTCTCACAACATCAGAAAACACAATACAGATAGTGTAGACACTGATGTAATGTTGGAAACATTACAACCAACTCTCACATAGCAAAGTCCTCTAAACACTAATAGGTGATAATGAGAAAAGGTTGTTTTAATGATACATTTAGGGATAAATATTGAGCAGGATATCGCAGAGAATTCTCATGAGCTTCTTGGGAATAGTATTACAGGATCTTTTATGTTCACCTAAGAGTAGAAACAGCACCTCAGCTTCACATTTCCTAGCGATGTTAAACATTGCCCTCTGCAATGCTGCTCGTAAGTCACTCAACTAAAGGCAATTATGAAGATGCATCAAATACTGCCGTGGAATCGTACAGATAGACGGCACAGAAACACACACTTCGGTCCAACCAGTCCATTCCAAACATAATCTCAAACTAAACCAGTCTCACCTGCCTGCACCTAGCTCACATCCTTCTAAACCTTTTCAGAGATTGTAGGAACGGCCGATGCTGGAGAATCTGAGATAACAAGGTGTAGAACTGGATGAACACAGCAGACCAAGCAGCACCAGAGGAGCAGGAAGGCTGATGTTTCGGGCCTACACCCTTCTTCATAAATGGGCTATGTGCAGGCAGGTGAGACTGGTTTAGTTTGAGATTATGTTTGGAATGGACTGGTTGGACCGAAGTGTGTGTTTCTGTGCCATCCGTCTCTTTGATTCTACGACAGTATTTGATGCATCTTCTTAATTGCCTTGAGTTGAGTGACTTACGAGCAGCATTGCAGAGGGCAATGTTTAACATCTTTAGGAGATGTGAAACTGAGGCCCTGTTTCCACTCTTAGGTAATATATAAAAGATCCTGTAATATTATTCCCAAGAAGCTCATGAGAGTTCTCTGCGATATCCTGCTCAATATTTATCTCTCAATGTATCATTAAAACACCCTTTTCTGATTATTTCTGAAGAAGGGTTGTGGCCCAATATCTCAGCCTTCCGGTTCCTCTGATGCTGCTTGGCCTGCTGTGTTTATCCAGCTCTACATCTGGTTGTCCCTCTAAACATTTCCTATTCATGTACTTGTCCAAATGTCTTTTACATGTTGTATTGTGCAGACATCCACCACTTCCTCAGGAAGTTCATTCCACATGCAAACCACCCTCTGTGTTAAAAAAATTGCCTCTCATGTCTTCTTAAATCTCCCTCCTCTCACCATATAAATGGATCCCCAAGCCTTGAAATCCCCATTCCTAGGGAAAAAAAACAACCACCATTAACCCTAACCATACCTCTCATGATTTTATAAACTTCTATCAAGTCACTCCTCAACCTCCTGTGCTCCAATTAAGAACACCCCAGCCTCTCCAGCCTTTCTTTATAACACAAACCTTCCATATCTGGCAACATCCTGGTAGATCTCTTCTGAACCCTCTCCAGCTTTACAATATGTTTTCTATCACTGAAAGTCAAGAACTGGGCACAATATTCCAGAAGAGACCTCACATCCTACGAAAGAAAGTAAAAGCAGATGACATAATCGTTAAGCAATACGCAGCTTTACAATTCTCAAATTTTAAACTTAATGCTAAGTATCTATTAGAACATACTGCTACATAGCTGTGGCATTTTCATGGTACAAAAGGTAGAGTAAAATAGGCAGGGCAGTAACTTAGAATATCACATGTGGTAGATGAAGAAAGAAAATTAATGACCTCATAATGGAATGCAAGGTAGGAGCTAGGATGCCAGCAGGGTTTTATCTTCATGTGACAAATGTGTGCTACAGTTTTCAAAAGGCTGTTTCAGAGGTGCATTGAACCAGAGATACGTGAGAAATCCAGATCATTAAAAAAACCCCAGTACCTGGGACCCAAGTGAAAATTATCAAGGAAATTAAACTTGTGTATTCTAGTCACTCAATTGCCAAATTCCTGAATCCATTTTGCTCCATAGCTAAATGTATAATTCTATCATTAAAAGACTTCGACAAAGTGCATCATCAATAAATTATGGTGGCACATTAAAATGGCAGTGAAATACAAAGGTTAAGGCTCACTTAGCTTGAGTAAGTTAAAAAAGCGATTCATTGAAACCTATCAGTGATGGGTCAATAACCGAAAGATCCCCAAGAAAAGTAATGATTTGTGAAACTGCACTTCATGATTTTTAATTCTGGCTAACTTTAATCTATTGCTCTAAGAGTAATGTTGATGAAATAACAATCACAAAGATATTCTCATATTTCCTTGTATATTTGGCTTTTATTTCCCAAATATTCCTACATTATTGTTCCTTTCCATTTTTAGGACATCTGAAGCTTAATGCTCTTCTTTGATGGCAGGGTTACATTTTCCATGTACTTTCTTTTTGACTTATTATTGTGCCCAGATTTTCATGTATTTAATTATGAATAACATTCAAATATGCCCAGAGCTTCTCTCCCAGGCCCAGATAGATAATCCTGCTGTTTCTTTATAAAAGTAGATGCATGCTAGAATATCTTGGTGGATAATAAAACAGCTTGTTAAAGTAACACACCAGGGACACAGGAGTAGTGTCGAGTCAAGTTTGTAGAATAGAGAAAGTAGTCTGCAGGAGGTTTTATTTAACTTTGCACAATTTCTCACATGAATTCTCATTCTTACTTTCAACTGCCTACTTAACTTTGCCCATCTTTAGCTCTGTAAGCTTCCACGGTTCTGAAACCCTTGTAGACATTTGCACTCCTTCAATTCTAGCCTTTTATGCATCACTGATTTAATCAATCGCTAAAGACTGCAAAGAGACAGCGCACATGTACCTTCTCCAAAGCAACTAGGGATGGTAAGTAAATGCTGGTCTAAACAGCATTGTCTATAATCTAGATAATAATAATAGAAAAAGAGGCCATGGTTAGAATTTTATACAGGCCTGAGCAGCTTTGATATGATGGAAAATATGTCAGAATCGCGTAAAAGATCTGGTGATCTGATTTCTATCTTGGATCTGGGAGAAACTCGATACATCTTTTGTCTACATTTGGACCATCATGGCAAGATTCTTGCAAGGGAGTGGCAAGTTGTTCACAAAGGAGGATTACTTATTGTCAAATTTATCCTCATAACTGCAGATCCCACCTGATTAAAATGCAGCTTCCTATTCTACTGTCTATTCTACTGAATACACTTAGCACCAAAAATTTTCTATATGGGCACCAAGAATTTTCAACGTGGAGTTCAAACAGGTACCTGGTGACTTCAGCTCACTGCTCCAATGAGCCTCCACACTGAGACTCAGCATCAACAACTCAAAGCACCTGTAACTTGGATGGAAGATCTGTGAATGGCTCTGAAAAATGGTGTGAACAATGTGGAATCACCAGAGTTGAATGAAAAATTGGATGCAAAGCCATTGTCATGAAAATAGAAGTAAGCCATTTGGCCCATTGAGCCTACTCTGCTATTCAATGAGATCATGGCTGTTCTGATTATTCTCAACTCTGCTTTGGGCTAAAAAAAGATAGATCAGGGTGCTTTCTAGATGGCACAAAGTTAAATACACTGCAAGGCCAGAGAGATTTGGGGGTTCAGGTGCACATGTCTTTAAAGTGTCACAAACAGGTTCAAAGAATAGTTAAGTGAACCAATGGAATGCTGGCCTTTTTATCTAGACGTCTGGAGTATAAGGATGCAGAAGTTACGCTGCAGCTACACAAAACCCTGGTTAGATCCCCCGTCGAGTACTGTGAGCAGCTCTGGACAGCGCACCTTAGGAAGGCTACATTGGTCTTGGAGGGAGTGCAACATAGGTTTACAAGTATGATACCTGGACTTCAGGGGATAAGTTATCATTGCAAAGCAGGTATAATTCCCTTATTTTTCCCTCTAATCAACAAACAAGGTTTTAAATGATACTCTATCTCTAAGCAAATTTCTCACAAACTATTTTCCCCAATTCATTTAGAAGCCCTGGTATTCTTTTTTTTTCCTATTTGTTCCTTACTTATAAAATAGTACATTCAGCAAATAACGAGTCACATGATGTGAGCTTTAGCTTTATTTGATTAAGTATAGAATCAGACCAGGACCAAAACCACTGTTTTGCTGAGATAACATTTGAATTATTTGGATGGCCAAAATTGTTGAAGAGATGATTAACAAACTGTTAAATTTCAGTGGTTAAAAGTGAGCTTATTTCTCCCTTATTGGTTCATTTGATAAAGGAACTGGCCAAGCTTGAATATTTTAGGCTCCAATTCCTGACCTGGTCTGTTTTCTGATAATTAGTCTGAACTCTAATGGAGAAATGTAGTTTCTATATTCCACACCGTGGATCCTTTTGTGGTTCCTTTCCAGCATCTCATACGTTTAAAGACACTTGATAAGGACATCACTGCATTGGAATACCTGCTGCAGTTGAATAATAGTCTAAAATTGCCATCCATATATAAATGAGGAATCTTCAAGAGCAAAGCCAGCATCATTACAACATAACTCCATACATGAATTCCAATGGGGGAAGTAAAGGAAAAGTAAGGGAACAAAATGGATTTTAAAAAAATTAGCTTGAATTTTAAAGGAAAACTTAAATTGATAGAAAGCTACATTCTAATGTTGCAAATGCATACATGGATTTAGATTGTCTTCTCAATTTCATAAGAAATTGGTGATCCTCCTAATTGCACAGGCTTCAGCTCATCCAAAATACTGTTAGGTTAGCCTGCACCAAGTCCTATTCACACATTACCTTTATGTTCACTCACTTAGATTAGTTCCTCATTCTTCTGTGTTGTGCAATGGCTCACCACTAGCATGCAGTATATCTTTAAGAGACATGCTCACAGTGTTGTCTTGATATCAAATCATGTGACCCAAGGTTATAAAAGCCCATACGTCTGTCTTGACTTGGGCCACATGAAGCATGACATGCTGATGGAAGCGCGCTAGAACAGAACAACTTAGTTTTAGTGAAAACTTTGTATTAATGAAGTGATTGTAATCTATACATAAAACCGGAATTACAATAAAAGTTTATTGACTCTTTCAGCATTCAGTAGTTACAAAGAACTAAGAACAAAGAAAATTACAGCACAGGAACAGGCCCTTCAACCCTCCAAGCCTGCATCGATCGAGATCCTCTGTCTAACCTGTCATTTATTTTCGAAGGATCTGTGTCCATTTGCTCCCGCCCATCCATGTACCTGTCCAAAAAAATCTTAAAAGACGCTAACATGTCTGCGTCTACCACTTCTGCTGACAACACGTTCCAGGCACCCACCACCCTCTGCGTAAAGAACTTCCCACGCATATCTCCCTTAAACTTTCCTCCTCCCACTTTGAACTCACGGCCCCTAGTAATTGAGTCCCCCACTCTGGGAAAAAGCTTCTTGCTATCCACCCTGTCTATACACCTCATGATTTTGTAGACCTAAAGTTACCTATAGTTAGTATTTACATTAGGGGACCTAACTGTGGGAACACCATCAGATACAAATAACATGCAGGAGACAAAAGCCCACAAGACTGTTAACAGATCATCGTGCATCGCTATTATGAAAGTATTTATCCTAGTATTTAATTTGCAACTTCATTGCCTTGCCTCTATATATAGCTGTGTTTCTTCCAGCCTTAATACTTTTCCAAAACTGATGTGTTTCTTCAATTCCAATCCCTTCTGTACTTCTAAATCATTTTGCCACATTTTTGGGACTGTGATGTCTGTTGTTTGGGTTCTGAGCTGTGAAATTCTCCTCTCTACCCCACCCTCCTCTTTTAAAAAGCTCCTTAAGACATATCTCTCAAACTTTAATTGTCACTTCTAACAGCTGCCTCTTGGGTGGCATATCAATTTTTAACTTGTTTCAATTGCATGAGACACAATCAATCTTTTTTCCCCATTTCTTGCATTGCAGCTATGGCCAGTATTTATTGTCTGTCCCCAATTTCCCTTGAGAATATGATCTTTATTCATTCACAGGATGAGGGTGTCTCTGGATGGGCAATTGCCCATCCCTAATAGCCCATCAAGCAGTTAAGAGTCAACCACTTTGCTGTGGGTCTGGAGTCACATGTAGGCCAGATGAGGTAACGATGACAGTTTCCTTCCCTAAAGGACATTTGTGAACCAGAGGGGTTTTTCCCGACAATCAACAATGGAACTCATGGTCATCATTAGATTCTTACTTCAAGATATTTATTGAATTCAAATTCCACCATCTGCCACAGTGGGATTCAAACCCAGGTCCCCACAGTGTTAGCTGGGTCCCTGGGTTAACAGGCTAGCACTAATACTACTAGGCCATTGCCTTCCCACAAAACAATTGGAGAGATAATTGTTTGCACCACAGAAATCTATGTATTGCAACTATGCTTATAATGCTTTTATAAAGTGATAGTTAAAAGCAGATGTAAAAGCACAACTGTCTTGAAATTTACATTTTTTGTTTTTTTTATTTTGAAAATAATTGGGCTTTTAAAGATATCTCACATAAGCACTGGTCAGAACACTTCCTCACGCTCTTGGCTGGCTCCAACATACTGCTAAAAATAAGATCTATCATAATGTTAAAGAATGTAATTCGAAGTGCATAAAATCCTGCCAGCTTCAATTAGACTATGCCACCCAATGGGCCGACATGAATCAATATAAGGCTTACAAGCATTGGCTGGCTGAATTAATTCCTTGAATTTTTGCAGTACTTTTATTGAATCATTAATTCAGCCAACAGGCAGGATGCAGCCTTACAATGACTATCATTTTCAATTTAAGCCATTTTATTTTGAAGGTAAGTGTAGCACTTTGGGATTCATTGCAGCTATGCGTATATGAATTGGAAGGAAGATGCCTGAAATCATGTGAATAGCAAACATTTTCAGTCTTCAAACCACATCAGATCTATTTCTTCTTCATGTGGCCATCGAAGTGTGAACCTTGTTTGCAGGTAGTTTAAATTAATTTAATAGACAGTCTCATCAGAATTTGAAGTATTGTAGTAAAAGTTTGTACCTCTTAGTGTAAATGTTTGTGCTCACTGCATCTCTCCAAAGCCCTAAAGAGTTAATCATACAGTGTTCTGTCTGCTTGTCTGAGAAGATTATAAATTATCTATACATTGTAATTTATTATTTGCAGGTAAAGGGCACTTACTGGGTTATTATTTGAGGAGACTTGATGGCACACTGGGAGTATTGCTATCTTTGAGCTAGGAGACCTAGATTCAATTCTGACCTGCCCCCAGAAGTGTTTAATGACATCTTTAAATGGGTTGATCAGAAGTACATATAAACGGCCACAAATGTTTAAAGTCAACAAACTTTTAACACAATCCACTACTGCATATATCCAACAAAAAGAAAGTCACTATTCCAGATACCTACAATTCAGTGTTTGTTGTTAAACAAAAGATGTTTGAGCAGACTTGGCACAGTCACATCTCTGAACAGGTTGAATAAAAATAACCTTGAGGAGACTTGAAAGGTGGTGTCCCTACCTCTGGATCAAAGACACCAGATTCAAGTCCCACTCTGGAGGTCTACAATGCTGTCTCCTTCATGTTAAGAGGCAAACTGGCCAAACACACAGTCTCCATTAGCATAAAAACAGTCACCAAATGCTCCAGCTCTGCTTCGGTCGATCATAGCACCAACAATAAAAGAAAAATAGATTCTTCCTGAACCCATGAGGTGGCTGAGTTTGGAGATATATACTTACAATGTTTCACTGAAAATAAATCTAAACTGGGTAAAGACTGGCTCTTGTTGCTTCCTATTCTGTCAAAAATAAGGACTTACTTTTGCCAATTTGACTTTCTCAATACCTTTGATATCTAATTGCACAAAGAGGCGAATCTGAGAATTTGAGCAAGAAAACATTTCCACTCCATGATCAAGAGGTCCTAGAAATGAAGGCAAATATGGCTGTCAGTGTTCTTGGTCACACCGACACCTTATGCAAGTGATATATTAACAGCATAGGAGTTTATGGAAAGCATGACTAGCCATGGTAATTCTAAAAGAAACTTCCACATTTTGTTAATTGCATTTATCACGTAACTTATTACAGCAATATGAAAAATGAAAAGGTATCAGCAGAAGATGTATTGACCAGCACTTAGTGTTTCACAATGAAAAAAGAAATCAAATAATTATTTTCTGATGTAAAATAGCATTTCCCCCATCCCACTGTTACATGAGTGAAGGTGAAATAACTTATGCCACAGTGGATTGTAAGTGGACATTTAATGCAAAGATTGGGTGATATGAACAGTTCTGCTGGCGACAACATTCTACTAGGAATGGTGCTAACCATAGCATGAATGAAGAGGAATGGATAATAAAGTGGAAACTACAAAAAGGAATGGATAGCAGCACACCGAGAAGTTGGTGATAAGAGAAAGCTTGAAGTGAACTTCACGGAGCAGCAAACAATTTGTAATGACAATAGAAAACTGGATGAAAACATCATGAACTCAGTGGAATTCACAGTACAAGCTGAGGTAAGGATGGGAGGAGAAAAGACTGTGCCGTTGAACAGGAGGGTGGTAGGAAAACTGGCAGTTTAACACAAAATGAGTGAGACAAAAAGAAAACACATTTAAATTTCTCAACACAGAGCTCCTTTCAAACCCCAGATGGGGGCATCGAGAGCAAATCAGCAGTCTAGAAAAATATTTCTAATTTCACAGATGGCCTTTGGAGAAAAGCAATCAGGTTCGTCCCATTCACCAAACAACCAGACTGCCAAGGTCTCCAAGCTTTCAGATTTATAATCATTGTTGGGTTCTTTTAGACACAGGTGGCATTCCCACTTACTGGCATCTTCCAGTCAGATTCTTGAACAGGAATGATTTCACACTCTCAATGCCCAGCTGATTAGTGACCCTCGTCAATGATTTCTGACACTGTGCACCCCCTATCCAGAGGGCTATCACAAGGCTCACATTTCACACAACTCCCAGCTTCCTCAAATATTCAGTGTCCCCAGATCATCTCCACGGTTTGCTCAGAGGGACAACAGTACGTCCAAGTAAGCATAACTAAGGATCTCAGTGTGAGACCCTCAGACTGATGCCAAACAGAGCTACACGGCTGTCCATGCATCGACTAGGACCATTACTGAACAAACACTTCATCTTCTGAAGGTATGAGCATCCATCACCTGGACAACACAGGAGGATCACTGTGGTACTCAGAGTAAGGGGTGTCCAGGATAGCGACTGATGTACAAGCTAACTCAATATTGGGGTCAGAATTAAGAAAATGAGGTGATTGGCCAGCCATCTGGCAGAGCCAATGTGCAAGGTGAGGGTGCTGAAGAAGCCAAGACAGAATGACAATCTCAATGTTCTTGGCACTGCTCCAATTGACATGCACATGAGCATGTACAGTGATCACCACCTCTCAACATAACATACAAGGAAACATCAACAGTCAGAGACTTAACAGATAGACAGAGACCACAGAACTCTTGTAAAAGGTATGATATTTGAGTCAAGTGTTAGGTTGTACAGACGTTTGACATCTGTGCAACTGAAGTGATGTCAATGCTGTGTAATCTTCCTCTACCCCCTGCTACAACTTGGTGCCACTTCAGTAGGAGAGTTGGGCAGGAGCAATCCAGCTGATTGCTTTGTCAGCTCAACCCGTATGGTTTTGATGCGTGTATCCTGGTTGTTTGGGGCCTAGCAGGTACAGCCTGCATGGGACCTCCAACACAGTCACAGCTATAAACTTCTCAGCCTGAGCTGATAGAGGTGCTGGATTCCTCAGCAGAGGTGAGGTTGTGAGGCAGGGAATCTCTGGTGTGTACTGAGATGACAATCCCTGGTTGCCTCTCCATCACTCTTCCTCCATTTGGAAATGCAGTGCCTTTCGCTTATGTTAAAGAAGATGGGGCACCTAGAGAGAAGTCCCTTTAGCTTCCTCTCACCCAGCCAGTGAATGAAAACATGATCATCGGGCAATGGAGTGCCTCTGCTTTTTAGTGACTGGTGATACTTTGAGCACAAATAGCACAGGAAGGAAAGCAAAACTGAATCCATTCCTCTCACCCATCCCTTCCTCCCACACCAAGCCGCACCCCCAGCTACCTACTAACCTCATCCCACCTCCTTGACCTGTCCGTCTTCCCTGGACTGACCTATCCCCTCCCTACCTCCCCACCTATACTCTCCTCTCCACCTATCTTCTTTACTCTCCATCTTCGGTCCGCCTCCCCCTCTCTCCCTATTTATTCCAGCTCCCTCTCCCCATCCCCCTCTCTGATGAAGGGTCTAGGCCCGAAACGTCAGCTTTTGTGCTCCTGAGATGCTGCTTGGCCTGCTGTGTTCGTCCAGCCTCTCATTTTATTGTCTTGGAATTCTCCAGCATCTGCAGTTCCCATTATCTCTGAATCCATTCCTATCAAGTCTGAGAAGCATTTGTTTCTACATTCTTCATTCACTGAGCAACCTCTCGACTATCAGCAAACAGAGAACGCATTGGCCAACGACTATTAGAGGCACATAATACTATATATTCTTTCAGACTAAGTGAAATATGGTTGTCCATACTTCTCCCACACAGCAGGACTGCTCTTAAAAATTGGTTCAATGGTTATTGCTTGAATCATGACTTGAACATGATCTAAGCCTTCGCTGTGCTTTTATCCAATTTTACTTCCATTAGAAAGTGGCCAATGTCACTGCAAAGAGTAAAAATAAAACCAGCTGTTGGTGCCTTCCAATGGTTCCAACGAATACAATATCTCCTTGAAGACTCAATGTTGAAGTTGGTGAGTTGAGTCAACAGGAATGTTCCAGCAGGACTGATTTATTTAATTCAGTAATTTGGTGTGAAATTATGGTTGTGGAAGATTGACATTGAATGCGAATATTGTGTGTAAAATGTTTTTAAAAACATTTTAATAAATATTTTCCTAATGGCTACATAAAATATATAAAAGTGTGGATGTGAGAGCAGTGGTGATGCTGTTCGTTTATGTCACGCAGCAGCAGCTCTTACCTGTCACCCAGAACTAAATATTTAAGCATTGGAAGAAATATGTTACTATTGGAGACTAAATTTTAGATCTTTTAAGTCAGATCAGCTTGCATGTAGAATGAATATATCCCCAAAATGCAAAGAAAAGAATAAATGAATTGGTCGTAAAAGCATCAGAAAAGCCACTTAGAATGACCGGATGGTAATTACACAGATAGAGGTCATTGGGCCACCTTGATTTCACTGGCTCTCTAAATGAACATCATACCTCATGTCAGTTCTCCTGCCTTTGTCACTAACCATCGTGCATTGTTTTGATATAAATAAACATCTAATGCTCTTTTGAGTGCCTTGAATGTATCCTTTTCATCTATACTTCCAGGCAGTGCAATCCACACCCTAAGCCACTCATTGTGTGAAAAAGCTTTTTTTTGTCACCTGACATATGCTTCTTTTCCACAACAGTGAAACTGCAGATACTGGATCTTTATCCATTTATGTGCAGGAATGGTTTCTCCATATCTACTGTGGCCATTCCTCGTAGGAATTTGAAAATTTCTATGAGATCTTCTCAGCCTTTTCCAAGGAGATATAAAGAAGAAATAAATTTAAAAATCTAATTGAGGGGCTGAGAGAAGAAATTAAGCAATGAATTAAAATGATCATTCCATTTACAGATTTCTTAATCAAATGGATATATCTTGACATCTGTTTGAGCTTACACAGAATGACACCATGTGAAAAAATCCATAGGAATAGCCTTCAATCCAGTATGCTTCGCTTTACTGAAAAATGAATTGATTGTATTGTTACCTTCATCTTTTTCACATCATTTTTATCACTGCAAGTGAAAGCCAAAGTGAACTTACTAAAGGTCATGGAAAGCAAAAGTATTTGCCCTGACTCACTGTTTACTGAAGTGTAGTTAGAGCAGTAACAATATTGTGCAAGAAAGATATTGAAACCTAATTCAAGAATCGATAGTCAATCAAATAGAGTGAATTCCCTTGATAATCAACATGTCTCCTGGCCATCTGTGCAGCTTGAAACTGCTAAAATATCAACTGGTTGGAGATTATTCCTCAATATGTAACTTGTCAGTGAGGTCTTCACAACTTGTACATTTTTTTTTGGGAGCCTTAAGCCCGTCAGGTGAGCTAAGTAGATCCAGTAAGTAATGGGAATAACCTATCCCTACGCATTCTCAACTGTTATTGTAGGCACATTGCATTGTCTGTTTTGAAAATTATACACGTTTGAATTTGACAGCAACAGGCCACATTTATTATCATTGTCTACTTCTGATGACTTCTGACACTTGTTGCTGTATCATCATCACTTAGACAACATGAGGTTAATCTAGCTAGTAACTGCTTGAGACACTGTAGAGCTCAGAGTGGTGATGAGTCAAGAAAAATACATCTAAAACCCTGGATTAATATGGGAGGATCCCCTTGATTAACTGCTAGGAACTCTTGACTGAAGGCTAACCCCCTGGACTTGACTCAGGAGTACATGGAGAATGAAAATGAGCGAAAATTTGACTCAAATATGTCACTACTTCAGAACTGAGATGTTTACCTTCAGAAGTGAACAGAGCAAAACCTCAGCTCAATCCATAAGAATGACCTGCTCGCTTCTGCTCACTTGCCATTTTTAATAGAAATATGACCTTTAATGGAGGTGCACGTCTCCATTTCAGTAAAATTTCTGTTTTTAGCGGATTTCATCTGGGTTTACAACATCAGGAATCCTAGCAAGTTCAATGAAGGCGAAAAGGGCTGAATTTATAAAGTGTGAATCTTTACATACCGCCTGTGAGCAAAAATTTAGTTTCCTATGTTAAGCGAAAGTTGTAGCGTTAGGCTTTCAGAATCTTTAAGGCAGGTTGGCTTATTTTGTATTCACTATTGTGGCATAAATACTCATTAACACAACAGCACAATTGAATTATACTCACAGGTTCAATCTTGTTAGACAAAAACAGTAAGGTTCTACATTCACAAATCCAACTGCGTATACGAGGTATGTTAATACAAACCATTGCAGCTTTGTTGTTTCATAAGTGTTAGCCCATGTAACATGTACCACAGACTTAGACTTGTGTTGAGTCAGATAGCTTGATGCTTATTGACAACATTAACAACTTACTTGGCTGCATTATTGTAGTGAAGGCAACAACATCAGTCGGGGTGGACTCATAAAATATTGAGCCCTCTGATTGGGGCTGGTAATCTGGTCTGATTAGGAAGTCCTGGTTGACAGATATAAACAGGAGTGTCAGGGGTTCTATATAGTCTGATGGAGCAGCATCAGTGTCAAGGACTCTTTACTTGCAAATAAAGGGTGACTTGATGACCGAATACTGCCGTCTGTGGAGTCATTTCAGCGGCAATAAGCGAAAAGACTGCTCCCGAAGAAATTTGTTCAAAACATTTGTCTTTGATTTGGGGTAAACATTTCTGGCATCATGCCATTGTTTGGTAAGGTTGACTTATTTGATCCTACCATCGAAGGCTGGGCTCAGCATGCGGAAAGAATGCTGTTTTTTTTCTGGGCAAATGATGTTGGGACATTTGAAAAGCAAAACGTTTCCTGACAAGTTGTGGACCTGCAGATTTTTCAGTTATTAGGGGCCTAACTTTGCCTGAGGCACCAGATAGTAAAACATTTCAAGAGTTGATGGATTTAGTTGAGAGATATAATGGCTCCAAGCCTCCTATTATTCTGAGATGCTATCCTTTTTCAAGAATCACAATTCGAGAACTGGGGAATCTGTATTGGGGTTTTTGATTAGGTCAAGATGACTGGCAGAGGCATATGACTTTGGTTTAACTCTTAATGAGATACTGAGAGACTGTTTACTATGTGGGATTAATAATGTAACAGTGCAAAAGCTCCCACTAGCTGAAGACCAACAGTACTTGAAACAGGCACTTCGACTGGCTTTATCTTTGGAAAATGTGACAAGAGGACCATATGAGTTGCAGGGTATTCTGATGGAAGTGGGCACCCTCACCAGTCTGACTGAGGTTGGGCGGAACACCACTTGAGTGAAAGCAGTTGCTTAGCCTCACTCTGGACACATCCTGAACAGAAGGACTCTGGGTCAGCCCACAACAAAAACACAAAATAAAGTCAAACAATTAAAATTTTCTTCAGGATCTGGGCTGACACGCTATTGTAGTTGCTGCCAGTATGTGAACTTGAGACAGCAAAGAGCCCCATTAGACCTAAGCTGAGTGAGAAAACTCATAGGCTAGTATCCAAGAAAGTCCACCCTACATCTGGTTTGGAACAGTTAAATTGCTTAGCAACATCCAAATCAGAACCAATCAAAATAAACATCTGGTTAGCTAGCCACACATTTCTAATGGAGGTGGATACCAGCACAGCTGTTTTAATGATCATACAACCAATCTTCAATAAAACTTGTTTCAGAGATAGTAGGAACTGCAGATGCTGGAGAATCTGAGAACAAGGTGTAGAGCTGGATGAACACAGCAGGCCAAGCAGCATCAGAGGAGCAGGAAGGCTGACGTTTCAGGACTAGACCTTTTTCAGAAAAAAATTTTCTGAAGGAGAGATTGGCCAGCCACCTGTCTTCTAGGATGAGGAAGAAGGGAGTCCGACAGAGATGCTGAGGGAGCCAACGCCTGAAATAAGGATGCTGAAGAAGCCAAGCCAGGACATAGGACAGAGAGTTGAGAGCCTTTAAACTGATGCATGTAGACAATCACAATAATGAGCCAATTCTGTCATTGAAGCATTCCTGCCCACAGGGGAATGCTTGTTTTATATCTTTAAAATGCTGAGATACTTTGTTTGCCAGTAATTGTAAGTTAATTTGTTCCCCTGTTCAGCTTCCTGGCTACAGCATCAGTGTGGAGTTAGCCAGAATTACATGAAGCTGTGCACATGACTCAAACCTGAGTTTGCAAGATGCGCTGATCTATTACAGAAATATTGAGGGGATAAACTATGCATATTGGCTCTCAAACACAAATATTGATCTTAAGTAGCCATTTAGTTCCTGGCAGTGAGCAGCAGAGAATGGCAATCTCAATGTTCTTGGTACCGGTCCAACTGACATGCACATAAGTCATCGCCACTTCTCAATGCAGTCTACAGGGAAACATCAACAGTCAGAGACTTAACAGATTGACAGAGACCATAGGACTGTCGTACAAGGTATGATATTCGTGTCAAGTGTCAGGTTCATCTGTGCAATGAAATTGGTTTTATTGTTAGTTAATTTTTCTTTTCTGCTACATCTTGGTGCCACCTCAGCAGGACTGGGTTCGAGGAATCTGGCTGATTGTTTAGCTGACATTCCTCAGATTAATTTGGTGATGTATCATTTTAATTGCCCAACTTGATCTCAAGTTCACATTTGTGTCCTCTGTACACTGCGTTGCTCCAGAACAAGTTGAGGACCAATATCTCAACCTTTGAATAGATACTTTACAGTTTTTAGGACTCAACATTAGTACCACAACTTCAAACGTGAGCTCTGTCCCTCATGAGCATGTCTTAGTCCCTTGTTTTACATTTTCACCTTCGGACAGAGTCAGCCATTGTTCTGTCATTTTTATTTGCGTACATTGAATCCACAGTTTAACCATATCTAAAGCCTAGCTGCATATCTATTCTGGTCAACAACCCTGGAACTACTAAAATAAAACAAAGAACAAGGGATGCTGGAAATCTGAAACAAACGCAGTCATTTCTGGATAAATTCAGCAGGTACAGCCGCATTGGTATAGAGCTATACCTTGGGAGTTACCATTGAGCTGAAACTGAAACAGATGAGCTATACAAATACTGGGGCTAAAAGGCAAGGTCAGACACAAGGAATCCTGCAGAAAGTACCTCATCTTCTGACTCCCTAAGATCTCCCCCACCATCTCCAAAGCACAAATCAGGAGTCTGATGGAATGCTCCCTCCTAGATGACTGCAGCTTCAACAACACTGACATGAAGTCAGTCCTGCAGTTTGGGCAGTACACTTTGCAAACATAACTGATTTCCCCAGTGTGTAGGGTACTGTGAATACGTACCTGTGCACATGTCGGATTTAGAGCACCATATCATAACACAGCTGACTTCATGAATGAATTACAAAGCTTCTATTCTATCACTGTCCAAGGTATCTGTGATCATTCGTACCACATCTTAGAAGCTTGCACTAGGTACCTTGAGAGCAGCCATGATCCCATATCTTTAAGAACCCTCATGCTTCAAAGGTCGATGCTTTAGAAGTATGGTTAAGGTGAGACAAGGGCTACAACCATGCCTGGTGATTCTAATATGCAAGCCCCAAATGGGGGCTGAGCCTAGATATCATGTGTGGCCGTGTTTTCACCAGGCACATGTTGGAACAGGCAATAGGACACCTGAAGACGAGGTTCCAATTTTAGGGTTGGACTAGAGGTCCTTGCAGTTCATTTCAGACAGAGGTTCTCACACAATCCTTGCACACTGTGTGCTGCACAACTACAGCAGAGAAAGATGGGATCTGATGGACACTGAGAAACTGTGAGACCAGCAGCAGTCTTCCAAGTTAGAAGAGGATTTTGAGCAGGAGGAACATCATCTTCTGTGTGATTGAGTTGTGTAGCATCAGACTCAACAAGCCAGGCAGGAGATGCTGCTTGGCCTGCTGTGTTCATCCAGCCTCACATTTTATTATCTTGGAATCTCCAGCATCTGCAGTTCCCATTATCTCTAGGATTTAATTAGCACTCACTTCCAGTGGATGCGAACAGGGAGCAGGAATTACTCATTGACTGCAAATGTTCATTTGTCAAAAGGGAATTAGCAAATGCATCTTTTGCTTGTGTGTTCTTCATTGTCGGCAGTGCAAAATAAAAGAGATATGAAATTATTTAGTGAAGAATTAAAGTATTCAAAGGCTTTCCAATAGATGAACCCACACTGAAAAATGAACAGATATTAGGCTTCATTGGGCATTAGAAAAAACATAGACTCCCTTAGACAGGGTTTGAAAGTGGGATAATGCAAAGAACAGATAAGCTTGATTCTCATTGCTGCAGTTAGAATGACTGTCAATAATACAGGTAATGGTGTAAAATACATTTACGAGCTTGCATTTGTATTTGCAATGAAGTGTAGCTGTTCCATCGATGTACCCTCAGTTATGTTTTCTTTGCCCTGCCACTAGGAGCGCTGTGAAGGGCAGCTCCTGGCTGCCACCATTTGATTTGATGGATGGCTGGAATAAGGGAATCCCAGGAGGTGCAGACAATCTCCATTACTTTGGCCATTGCTGAATGTAAAGTAACGCGAGTGAAGTGCCACAAAAGCATACCTAATGTGACAATCTGCAGATAATTTTGTGAAAAAAAATTCACTAGCGCTCATGGGGAAAAGCAAAACCCTCCATGAAACTCCCTGAAATTGACATTGAGCTGATTTCTGTTGAAATGATCCATACCTATTTTATGAACAATCCAATTTTGATAAATCTTATCAGTGGGTGTGGCAATGCTCAACACAATGTATGCTGCAATTCTAGCAATTCTTTAAGGAATCACTGTAATGCCTGAAAAACATTGATTTCAGTTTCTGCCGCAGATTTAAAACATGCATTTCATCTGAAGCAGGCAGGAGAGGACTCAGTGAAGAAGCGATTGCTTCAGTTTAAAGGACATCCCAATGACTGGGACGCGTGCATATCGTTGGACGCGTGGTATATATTGTCGCAGGATTCAGTAGACGAAGAGTGTAAAGTGTAAAAGATCTGCAATGAATTTTTTTGTATGATTTACATTCTCCGTAGTAATGAGATTTGAATTTAACAAAATTTATCTTTGTGGAAACTTGCCTCTGTTTTCTTTTCTTCAGCGTAATCTTTCAGGAAACCAAATAGAACAGCTTTCATTGCATTCACGAACTGTCCCTTTCAAGCTTGCTTTTACTAGGAGAAAGGGCTATTATGGACATGTTCCCCCTTTGTTTTCCATTTCATATTTCTTAAAAAAAATTGGAGTAATTTTCACAATAGCCAGTAGGGGGCGGGGCAATCTGCTAGATACAACAAGGCTGAAGCTTTTCGTGTCTGTAAATTTACGTTTCAGTTTCTTTTCCAAACGTGAAGGTTATTCTCACGAAACTGTAGCGACTTCTGAATCTGGAATTATTTTTCATGCATTTTGATGTCATTTCATCTAATACGGAAGCCGGGGAGATTGGCTTCTTGATGTGATTGCCACATGGAACACAAGGGAATGAGAGTGACTATCTGTCACATTTATTTATTCTAACTTGCCTGAGGGTAGATAGATCAATAACCTCATTTAAATGGTGTCTCTGTGTAGGAAAGTATTGGTCAATTCATGTTTTGTTTCATATTCATTCTCAGATGTTCATTCCCACTATTGCCCTTAAAAGATGTCACAGATTGTTGAATATCTTCCTCAAATTCAGTTGGTGTAGAAATTTGTCACCATGCTCTGTCCGCTTCATGATGACATGCAAGAGGCAATCCTCACCAACAGATACAACACAGACCCAATACAGTACAAACTGGCGTCAGGCAAGCAATGACCTCCCTGAGTGCACTCTCAGAGGCTGAGTGACACGCCATTGTCGACTCCTACAGCATATAGGGGCATGGAACTCAGTCCAAGCATCCAGAAAACCAAGCTTCTCGACCATCCTAGCCCTGCACACAATGCCACCCCATCCCCAACCATCAAAATCCATGACAAGCCCCCAGGCAGCATGGATTGTTTCCCATACCTCAGAGTGTCCTCTTGATTTGAGCATACGGTGACAATGGAATCCAACTGTTGACTCCAAGATGCCCAGTGCAGCCATCAGGTGCCTGAGGAACAGAGGTTTTGAAGTCTGAGACTCAAGCCCAGTACCAGGCTCAAGGTCGACGAAGCAGCCATGTTCCCCACTCCCCACTCAGAAACATAGACCGGGTGTAACAGAGACCTCAAATCCCTGATAAGTTGTCACCAATGCTGCATTTGCAAAACCCTGCAAATCAATGTGCAGGATAGGTGTGCCATCAGGAGCAACCTCTCCCAGGATGGTATCCCCAATTTTAGTAGGTGGGCCACATTGATCACCTGCCTGACACAAGATTTTCTGACCAGGTGCGCTGCTCCAAGCTCTGTAATGGTGAGCAATCACTAGGGAGGCCAGAGGAAACGCTACAGAACTCACTAAAAGCCTCCCTAAACAAATGCAATTTTTCCACCAACACATCTGTATTGCTTCCCCTAGAACATACAAAATGGAGGAGTATCCGCGAACGTGCAAACCACTTCAAGTGTCACAGAGTGGAGCACAAGTAGCAGAGAGAGCACACAGAGATTAGGGATAAAGGGCTCTTTTTCAGGATGGCAGCTGGAGATTAGTGGAGTTCTGCACAGGTCCATGTTGAAGCCACAACTATTCATGTTTTTCATTAATGATCCCGACAAAGGAAGTGAGGGTATTGTTGATAACAAGGCGTAGATTTGGATGAACACAGCAGGCCAAGCAGCATTAGACAAGCTTCCTGCTTGTCTGATGCTGCTTGACCTGCTGTGTTCATCCAGCTCTACACCTTGTTATCTCAGATTCTGCAGCATCTGCAGTTCCTACTGTCTCTGAGGGTATTGTTGCTAAGTTTGGAGATTATATACAAAGATTAATAGAGGAACAGGTAGTGTTGTGGAAGCAGGGGGGCTGCAGGAGCACTGAAAGTGTTGCCAGAGAAGTGGCATATAGAGCACAATGTGAGAAAGTATGAGGTTATGCACTTTGGTAGGAAGAATAGAGGCATTGATGACTTTTCAAACAGGGAGAGGCTTTGGAAATCTGAAGCACAAAGAGATTTGGGAGTTCTGGTTTGTGATCGTCTTATGGTTAACTTACAGGTTCAGTTGGCAGTTAGGGAGGCAAATGCAATGTTAGCATTCATTTCAAGACGGCTAGAATACAAGACCAGAAATGTATATTTGAGGCTGTACACAGACTGCATTTGGAATATTACGAGCAGTTTTAGGCCCTGTATTGAAGGAACAATGTGTTGGCATTTGCTCTCTGATGAAGGGTCTAGGCCCAAAACGTCAGCTTTTGTGCTCCTGAGATGCTGCTTGGCCTGCTGTGTTCATCCAGCCTCACATTTTATTATCTTGTGTTGGCATTAGACAGTGTCCAAAGGGCATTTACAAGAATGATCCTGGAGATGAAAGGCTTGTCATATTAGGAGTGGTTCAAGAGTCTGGGTCTATAGTCAGTGGAGTTTAGAAGGATGAGGGGGGATCTGATTGAAACTTGCAGAACACAAAGAGGCCTGAACAGAATGGACGTGGAGAAAATGTTTCCACTAATAGGAGAGACTCGAGCCTGAGAGGAAAACCTTCAGAGTGAAGGGAAAACCCTTTAAAAATGAGATGAGGACAAATTTCTTCAGCCAGAGGGTGGTTAACCTGTGGAACTCATTGCTGCAGAAGGCTGTTGAGGCTAAGCTACTGAATGCATTTAAGACAGAGACAGATAGTTTCCTACCTAATGAGGGGATCAAGGACGAAGGCAGGAGAGTAGGGTTGAGAAACATATCAGCCAATTCCCAATGGCAGAGCAGACTCAGAGGGCGAAATGGCCTAATTCTGCTCCTATATCCTTTATCTCAAATGAGCAAAGAGAGCCGTGGCTGATTACCGCGTACCGTGCCTCTTTGGCTAACAAATCTGTATTTCTCTGTGTGGAACACAACTTTCAATGTTCAGCGCCAAAACTTGGTTGAAATGATACAGCTGCAAGATTGTGTAATTAGCAGGTGGTGAGAGGAGGGAAAAGCAAACTAGACCTCATTCTCACCAATCTGGCAGCCACAATGCATAATGATGCAAAATACTACCCATAACAGTGACCCATCACACAACCCTTTTGGAGGCAAAGTCCTGTCTTCACTTTGAGGATATTTTTAATTGCGTTATCTGGCCCAATGACTCTGCTAAATGGAACACACTTGAAACAGATTCTGGATATCAAAGTGGCACGGTGGACCATCAGCAGCAGATGAATTGTACTCTAACACTGTGTAGCCTCCCCCTCTCTAGCATTGCAATCAAGCCAGGGGATAACTCTGGTTAAATGAAAAATGGAAGAGGAAATGCCAGGAGCAGCATACCTAAAAATGAATTGCCAATGTGGTGAAGCTACCAGACTGGGCTACTTGTATGCCACACTCACAGGGCCACCATTCATTCAAGCTCTGTTACTGTACAAATCTCTGATCAAGGCTCATGAAGAACAACTTGCAATATCAAATCATGCGTCATTTCCACTCAAATGTTCACATCAACCTCTTCCTCCCAGATGATTAACTGAAAGACATATCTATTAAATTTGGCCTGCAGCAACTGATGAGAGAACCAGTAAGAGTGAAAAATAGTATTTGACTATATCCTCACTGGCTACCCATCACTGAAGCATCTCCCTGACTGTGTTGGTAGCTGTGAGCACCGCAAGGATCCTCAGCTGACACCTTCACATTGAGGGCACTGTTCATTCTGTGTTTGACAATAGACAATAGACAGTAGACAATAGACAATAGGTGCTGGAGTAGGCCATTTGGCCCTTCGAGCCAGCACCACCATTCATTGTGATCATGGCTGATCATCCACAATCAGTATCCTGTTCCTGCCTTATCCCCATAACCCTTGATTCCACTATCTTTAAGAGCTCTGTCTATCTCTTTCTTGAAAGCATCCAGAGAGTTGGCCTCCACTGCCTTCTCGGGCAGAGCATTTCATATATCCACCACTCTCTGGGTGAAGAAGTTTTTCCTCAACTCTGTTCTAAATGGCCTACCCCTTATTTTTAAACTCTGTCCTGTGGTCCTGGACTCACCCATCAGCGGAAACATGCTTCCTGCCTCCACAGTGTCTAATCCCTTAATAATCTTATACGTCTCAATCAGATCCCCTCTCATCCTTCTAAACTCAAGAGTATACAAGCCCAGTCGCTCCAATCTTTCAACATATGATAGTCCCGCCATTCCAGGAATTTACCTTGTGAACTTACGCTGCACTCCCTCAATAGCAAGAATGTCCTTCCTCAAATTGAGAGACCAAAACTGCACACATTACTGCAGGTGCGGTCTCACCAGGGCCCTGTACAGCTGCAGAAGGACCTCTTTGCTCCTATACTCAATTCCTCTTGTTATGAAGGCCAGCATGCTATTAGCTTTCTTCACTACCTACTGTACCTGCATGCTTGCTTTCACTGACTGATGTACAAGAACACCTAGATCTCGTTGTGCTTCCCCTTTACCTAACTTGACTCAATTGAGATAGTAATCTGCCTTCCTGTTCTTGCCACCAAAGTGTATAACCACACATTTATCCATATTAAACTGCATCTGCCATGCATCCGTCCACTCACCTAGCCTATCCAAGTCACCCTGTATTCTAGTAACGTCTTTCTCACATTTGTCACTGCCACCCAACTTTGTGTCATCAGCAAATTTGCTAATATTACTTCTAATGCCTTTGTCTATATCATTAATATATATCGTAAACAGCTGTGGTCCGAGCACCGAACCTTGTGGTACCCCACTGGTCACTGCCTGCCATTCCGAAAGGGACCTGTTTATCACTACCCTTTGCTTCCTGTCAGCCAGCCAATTTTCAATCCAACTCAGTATTTTGCCCCCAGTACCATGTGCCCTAACTTGACATGACCACCATGCCAAATGAGATAGATTCAGAACACATTTAGCAGCTCAAAACTGGAGATTGTTGCAGATATGAGAAGGAGGAATGTTTAGGAAAATTGAATTCCATATTCGTCATGATAATTTCAAGTGACAGTGATCGGCCATATCATAGGCTGCTGGCTACATTCTGTCAAGAGTTGCAAATTGCATTTAGTTTACACCAACGCTTTGCAAATGTGAGATTTATCAAAACACCCGTGCTCACAATCACAGAACTACTGGAGACAAAGTCATGGAAACAAGTTCTTTTGTTGCGAGTCTGCAGAGTCAGGTGCCCCCGGAGAACTGGAGAGACCCTGATACAGAGTTTGCAGTCTTCTTTTATACATCCCATTCATTATGTATTCAGGTTCCAATGTTTGTATTCCCTCGGGCCTCCCTAAGTGGGTGTCCCCATCTGTAGTTCATCTCTGGCTTTTACTATTCTCTACTATGCATGTGCCATAGCTGCCTGTGGCCACATACTCCTCACCTTTCACCTAGTTAGCCCCAAGTGTTTCCCGGATCCGGTTTTAGCTGGTTCTTAATCGCTCCTTATTGTTATCTTCTGCTCACTCAAGCTGATCCCCCTTACTGTGCACTGCCGCCTCACCACTTCTCCTCATTGCTATCACATCTGTGACTAAATTCCTGTCCAAGTGTTAACTGTTGTGCCGAGGTTCATGTACTAGTGTTAACTGTAGTTTAACCACTGACCTGTAGCACTCCATTTCTCTCAATTCTACCCTTTTTTTTGCCACGCATTATTGGTTAAACTACACCTCAGCGTTCCCTCCCCGTTACTTCAGTTGTTTTCTAAGCTGGCCAACATGTATTTAATCTCTCTCCGTTGGGTATCGTCATTATGCTCGCTGTCCAGGGTTTTCATCATAAATAGTGCTGTTCTCGTGTCGGTCAGGGAGGCCGGCATCATACGGGCCAATAGACATTTCAGGATGTTCAGGCCTATTATTAGTCCTACCACTATGATTAGGCCATAAATCACTAGGTTCATCAACCAATTACCCATCCAGTCAAGCCCCAACTGCCCCATTCCCACCCTGCCTCCTTGTGATACCTATTCCCCACTTCTCGTATTTTATCAATGTGACCTCGAATATGTTGGGAGAGGTTAGCAATGTTTTGCGACACGTTGGGGACATAGGCACAACATTCATTTCCTATCAGAGCGCAGGTCCCCCCTTTCTCAGCGAGTATAAAATCCAAGGCCGTTCAGTTTTGGACGGCCACTAATCTGAGGGCAATCATTTCAGTAGTGAGGGTCCGCACCTGGGTCTGCGTCTCATTTAGAGCTATGGCCGTGCCATTGGCCAGTTCCTCCAAGGAAGCAGCTAACTGTTGAATTTCTACCCCTGCCCGAGCCGTCCCATAAGGAGGAAAGAGGGTCCAGAACAAGCGGTCAGTCTCCGTCACCTTTCTGGGTTTGCGCCTCTTCTTCCCCCGTTCCTTTCTAGTCCGTGGGACTTGTTTCGGGATGTGTACATGAGGGACTCGGTAGGCTAGGGAACAACAACCATGCCACCCCTTCTGTTCAGGTGGCAAGGTCCGCTCTATGCCGGATCCCTGGTCTCCCTGATGTTCATGTTGTTCCCCGGGCAGGTATGGGTATGCTCTGGTGTCACATACCCAATATGTCCCGTTTAATGGTATGGGCAGGCTATATTCATGGGCCACTTGGTGCACTTTACAGGACGAGTTCCCCAATTGGAACGGGGTGCTCACATTCCAGTTACAGAAACACGTTGAGTTAACCTGTCCCCGAGGGGGCGTAACTCTGAGACCGTCAATTGCCCCTTGGGTCCGTGGGGCCGGTCGAGGAAACCATCCCTTGAAACTTTAATTCCCCTTGCTCCCTTTCCACCTACCCCAACGCGGCCACCAATTCCCGTAACTGGAATTCCATGTACCCCCGCCCGACTCCCACGTATCGCTTACAGAGGTGTTGAACTGCAGCCCCTCGCCTACTTCCTCCCTAGTCATAGGCAGAATGGTAAGAGGGATTCCGGACTCCCCATGTTGTGGGATGGCTGCACATACCCAACAATTGGTCTCCCTTCTGTCTAGCATAGTTCGCACAGAGTGTAGTAAAATAATTAAACACGCTTCCGCAAACCGAAAGGTACAGTATAGTAAACAGACTGTGATATGCAATTTTGAACTGGTTACTGTCCTTCATCGTCCTTTTCGCTTCATCCGTAATGTCAACGGATTGTCCCCCGCTCGGACTTCCCACTCTCCCTCGGTTGATGGGTCCACTGGTCCCTTTACCCGTGCCGCGTGCGTCCACCCTCTTTCTTTTGTTCGAATCGCTGTTTCCATTGTCAGCAACGCTAGATATGGGCCAGACCGCTGCGGCCGTAACTTCTCCTCTTTCCACGACTTGACAAGGACCCAATCTCCTGCCTTTATCGGGTGGATGGGGAAATCCAGAGGAGGGCTCTGTGCCAGCAAGCCTTTGGTTTTAAGCTCTGTAAGTGAACGAGAGATTGCCCGTAAATAGTTCCTTAGAAACACATCATTACTTTCAAAGGTGGGGACCCCTTCCTCCCCTCCTAGACAGGGGAGTCCAAACAACATTTCATACAGCGACACCCCTATATCCTTCCGGGGAGCAGTACGTATTCTGAGCAGAGCTAGCGGTAAACACTTAGTCCAGGGGAGTTTTGTTTCCTCTACCAGCTTCCTTATGTGTGCCTTTAAGGTGGCGTTCATTCGCTCTACCATTCCCGAACTTTGTGGGTGCCAGGGGGTGTGCAACTTCCAGGTAATCCCCAATGTACCACAAATCAATTTACGCACCTTTGCCGCAAAGTGTGTTCCCCTATCTGAATCAATGGATTCTACTATTCCGTACCTGGGGAGTATCTGTTCTAAGAGGATCTTAGCCACCACCTGGGCGGTCGCACTAGCGACAGGAAAGGCCTCCACCCATCGGGTATAGTGGTCTACTATCACCAGTATATACCCCCACCTCTGGGCTCTAGGGAGTTCAGTGAAGTCCATCTGTATTCGTTGAAATGGTCGTACTGCCAATGGCTGTCCCCCTTTTGGCGGTGCCCTCATCACCTTTTTATTCACTTTCTGGCAGACTATACATCCCGACACCGCTTGTTTCGCCAAGGTATATATGCCGGAACATGCGTAAGTTCGTAAAAGGGTGTCACATAGCGCCTGGGTTCCCCAATGGGACTGGGAGTGCAATTCCTGCAGCACTCGCCTGGTTACCTCCTGGTTTAGTATTTGTCTACCATCCGGAAGCCACCACTTCCCATCCGCTGTTTGCCTGACTCCCAGCTCCTTTTTCATCCGCTCCTTATCGGAGTCTGAGAATAGCGGTACCGTCTTTACCCCTTCCCCCAACGGGATCAGGGACACCATTCGCACCGTCGCGGATTGGGCAGCCTTTCGGGTTCGGTTCCCTCTGGCCTCCAGTGAATTTCCCTTTTGATGTCCTGGAACATGTACTACCGCTATTCTTTCAGGTTTCTTGAGTGCGTCCAAGGTCTTTTTAATCAATTGTTCGTGGGCCAGCTCCCTCCCCCTTTGTCGTTATCATCCCCCGCTCTTTCCAGATTTTGCCAAATGTATGCACTATTCCAAATGCATACTTTGAATCAGTGTAGATCGTGCCTTCCCGGTTGTCCAACAACTCCAATGCTCTCATCAGGGCGTACAATTCACAGGACTGTGCCGACCAGTTCCCGGGTAGTCGCCCTGATTCTACTGCGGTTCCCGCAATCCCATCGATTATCGCGTATCCGCTGTACCTCTTTCCTTCCATGCAGTACGATGATCCGTCTATGAACCATCCGCACCCTCCTGTGAGGGGTTCCTCATCCAGATCGTTTCGGCTCTTAGTTTGTAAGTCAATGATGTCGCAACAGTTATGTTGCCAGTCTCCAGACTCTTCATCTGCCGCAGGCGGGTATAAAAATTGTGAGGGGTTCGCGTTTTTATCTGTGACGATGGTCAAGTTGTCCTTTTCCATCAAGATCGTTTCGTATTTTAATATTCTCGAATCTGTCAGCACCTTTGGGATTTCTGGGTCAGGATTGTCCTGACTGTGTGGGGAGTACATACCACTAGATTTCCACCAAAGGTGAGCTTCCGACTTTCCTCAACCAAGATAGCCATGGCTGCTATCGCCCGGACACGTATGGGCCAGCCTCGGAACACCGGATCTAGTGCTTTCGAGAGGAAGGCCACCGGTTGTTTCTGCCCCCCTCGTGTTTGAGTCAACACCCCCAAGGCCACTCCATCATCAACATTCACAAATAAGTAAAAAGGCTTGTTAACTGAGGGCAGAGCCAGTACTGGAGCGCTCCACGCTCGACCTTTCAGCTCCAGAGTCCACCATAAATACCATCTCCTCTCCTTGAGGTCCTGTCTTTAAATTTAACAGGGGTTCCCCTCTACCGCCCACGGACCCCGTAGTGGGCGGGGAACCCAACCCCCCCTAATCGTCCTCCTCCGTCAATGCGTTAGAACGTGTCTCTTTCCGCAGTTTGGGGCATTCTCTTTTAAAGTGTCCCTTTTCGTTGCAATAGTAACACCTAGAGGGTCCTGTCCTCCAGCCTTGCTCTCTCTCTCTTCTATCACTCCGTCCTCTCCCTCCTTCCCTCCGTTCGCCCTCCACCTTGCCCCACTCTTCTTGTCTCAGGGCCTCCTGCTCTCTCTCTCTTTCCCATTTCCTCCCGACGGCATGCTCTACCGCCTGCATCATCATCTTAGCCTTTCCCTTTTGCTTCTCGTCCTCCCGCCTCACATAAACCTTCTGGGCCTCCTTGAGTAATTGACCAAGCGACTTTTCGTTCCAGTCTTCCAATTTTTCCAACTTCCTTTTTAATATCCGGCCAGGATTTGGTAACGAAATTCACCCGCAGCAGTTGTTGTCCCGGCTCAGAGTTTGGGTCTACGCCCGAGTATTGTTGTATATTTTTCCGTAGTCTCTGTAAGAAGACAGCCGGAGCTTCCTCTTTCATCTGTCTACTCTCGAAGGCTCGCTCGAAATTCTGACCCTTCGGTACCGCGTCTTTTATTCCTTTTACTATGAGCTCCTGAAGATCCTGCATATTTCGCCTCCCCCCTTCCTGTTGCTTATCCCAGTCGGATCGCACCACGGGGAACTTCACCTCAGGTAATACCCCAAGGTGCCCCTGCTGGGGCGGGTGGTCCCTTTCCCATATCCTCATTCCAGCTTGCCGGATCATCTGCCTTTCCTCCGAGGTGAACAGGGTCCCCATTATAGCTTGCATCTCATCCCAGGTGTAAATATTAGGCCCCAGAAACTGATCAAATTGTTCAGCCAACCCTAAGGGGTCCTCTAAAAGATTCTTCATCTCCTTCTTAAAATTCCTGACTTCCATGCTAGTGAGGGGAACGTTTACGAATCCCAAGTAGCCGTTTCCCACCGGGACCTCTCGGAGTGGATTCATTGCGATTGTGATAGGGTTCTGGGTGCCTTCCATTCACAGTTCCACTTCAGTTCTCCTTATCCTCCTCTGTCCACTGCCTTCTTTCCGAAGCCTCTCATCAGGAAGCTCTTCCGAGACGTTCCCTTTTGACTGATCATCCCTATCCTCCCTTAGGTCATATTCCCCCTCATTGCTAGGTAGGTTCGGATGTACGTCCCCCGCCGCTTCCACACCCGCGGCCCCCGGACCATGATGGACTGCCTGGTAGGGTGGAGGCAGGTGATCAAGGGGGTTCCACGTGGGAGCGCTCGAGTTCTCCTCTTTGTTTTCATCCATTTTAAATAACTTTGCTGTCGGTGTCCAACCCCTTGCATAGTCCTGCTCCTCTAGATTAGGAGGACTCCTTTGACCCACAAAGACATTCAAGTTCTGACAAACCCAATCCTCGTCAGACCCCAAGCATGGCCACCATACTGAGGGTCCGCGGATCGGGGTTTTCGGCCATTCAAGATAACAGTATTTTGTCATAACTTCCTTACTTTTTCCCTTCATCCACCCCGTGTCCCAATTCCTTAGCTGCCGCCCTAATGGACTATCAGGCGGGATCATGGGGCGCTCTCCCTTAAAGTCCTTCTCTTCCTCCCCCCCTCGGGGTTTCGTGCACGTGTTTCCCATGTCTACTTCCTCCCTGGTACCGGTACCCTGAAGTCTTCGCCGACTTCCCACAGCCCTCAACCCACGGACTATCGGGTGAGCTGCCCCAGACGCACCTTGTCCTTCCTGCGCCTGTTTCCCCTGGGCCTTGTTACCCAGACCCTGCCAACCGCTCTTCAGCAGATGTTCCCCCGATCGCCCAGGTAGTACTTAATAGCCTTTTTTTCTTACCCGGGTCCTGTGCACAAGAATTGCTCGATCGCAGCGCGCTACCGATGTCCTACCACCACTTGTTTCCAGAGTCTCCTGTCCGGGTATCACTCGCTCAAACCGCCCAACGTCGGGCCAGGACTTCAGGGACCACTGAACTCAGCGGGGTGCACCTCCCCCTCTTCCTAGACCCGCCGTCGGACGTCTTGGAGTGGCGAGCCCGGACAAGCCGCCAAATTTGTGAGATTTATCAAAACACCCATGCTCACAATCACAGAACTACTGGAGACAAAGTCGTGGAAACAAATTCTTTTATTGCAAGTCTGCAGAGTCGGGTGTCCCCGGAGAACCGAGAGACCCTGATACAGGGTTTGCAGTCTTCTTTTATACATCCCATTCATTATGTATTCAGGTTCCAATGTTTGTATTCCCTCAGGCCTCCCTAAGTGGGTGTCCCCATCTGTAGTTCAGCTCTGGCTTTTACTATTCTCTACTACGCATGTGCCATAGCTGCCTGTGGTCACATACTCCTCACCTTTCACCTAGTTAGCCCCAAGTGTTTCCTGGATCCGGTTTTAGCTGGTTCTTAATCGCTCCTTATTGTTATCTCCTGCTCACTCAAGCTGATCCCCCTTACTGTGCACTGTCGCCTCATCACTTCCCCTTATTGCTATCACATCTGTGACTAAATTCCTGTCCAAGTGTTAACTGTTGTGCCTAAGTTCATGTGCTAGTCTTAACTGTAGTTTAACAACTGTCCTGTAGCACTCCATTTCTCTCACAAATAATTTCAGAACAAACTGTATCCCTAAAAGTTTTATATGTGCGTAATCAATCAATGCTAGTGCCTTGATAATTACCTAAAAGGGTTATAAATATCTAAACCATAAAAGATATATCAAACTCTGTTTTAGGTACTATATACAAAATTTATACCATAACAAATTATACATTTTTTTAAAAAAAAGAAAAACACTTTTATGGGAAGGGATGTCAATTCTGGAAAACATGCTATTTCTATTGGGGCTATCATTTATGATCTCATCCTCATTAACTCTGAGAAATTGGTGTGATACAGTACAGTGGAATGAAGTAAAATATTCTCAACACTACCTCAGATCAAACCTCAGAAAAGCATGAATCAATTTTCAATTTCCCAGACCCGTCGCCTTCTGTGAAGAATAGGGTACAGGAATATGGAGGCAAGGACATTTTCAGCTCAGTCAGCACAAATGTCTCAGATGGTGCAGCAGGCTTGAGAGCGGAATGGCCTAACTTCTGTTCCTAATACGTATGTTTGGATGTTTGCACAAGATCATGAATCGGTGCCCATTGAGTGCTTAAAACTGATGTCTCATTGCAACTGCATCAAAGCTGTCCAAATTTGACTTCAAGTTGGATTACTTTTAACAGTTAAAGAAGGCACAAATTGCAACACATTTCTGTTAGGCTAAGTTCAAAACTATCAAAATTTTTTAAAAAAATCAGCAAGGTTCTTTAACGAACAGAACAGCTCGAGGGGACTGGGGAATAAAGTTCGCATTTAGAAATAATTTTGATTGAAAAGACTTGGTCAATTTCATGCTGCTGTCTCACATGAATGCCAGGTGAGCACTTCTCTGTAGTTGTGCTGAGATTTGATTAACTCTGGTGAAATTTCAGCTGAAGTATAAATCAGCACATTCCGTAAAGTTGGTCTCCATCCATATAGTCAGTCAGGCTTGTGATTGCCCTGCTGCACTGTCTTTACCATGCCTTTTTCTAAAACCAGGTCAGGTGTACAGAAGTGAAACATTATTGATCGAGTTCCACATGGAGTGATCCTGAAATCATTAGGAAAGCCTGTCAGAAGCTTTAGCCTATCAGTGCCTGCATACTGACCTTAAGGTCAAGAGCATTCAGCCCATTAAAGCAGCTACTTCAACAGACCTTGTGCAATTTACACAGTTGGCTACTTCATCTTGCAAGGGCCCACTTAACTAACAACAGGGAAAGATTGCGAAACTTATTTTACCCCCTGAGATAATTAAGTGAAATTAATTCAGTTTTGAGTCCAGACCATCAACCTCTGCCATGTAGTGTTCGAAAGGACTGGCACCATCGGGGGAAACATTGGTTTGTGTAGTGCCACTTTGAGCAGTGTTAATGTAACAATATCGATTCCCTGGAAGCAAACAGTTCCATGCATCACTAGGTTTGTATATTGCTGCTGGATGAGATGCTACGAGGATAAATCTCTTCTTCTGCATGTAACTAATGAATTGTTTTAACAGAATATTCATCCAACTCATTTTAAAGGATTCAATAACACTGTGCTGAAAGCTTTCAATGCTTCTTTATTAAATATAGACAAAAGATTTGCATTTATATTGTGCCTTTCAGGGCACTTGAAATGCTTTGCAAGCAATGAAGTACTGTTAGAATGTTGCCAAAATGCAATATCAGAAATGCTGTAACCAAATGCTTCTATGACTCTATGTTTCTATAAACCTGCTCTGTCAGCTTCCAAACGCAGGGTTAGTGTTAACATGATAACCAGATGATCAGTTTTAGCAAAAAAGGAATAAATACTTATCATGACGTACTGTGCTCTTCTTTGAAATAATGTTATGGGATCTTCATCTTCTACCTGAGATGGCAGGAACAGCGCATATTTGTTGCATTGATGTGAAAATAAATTCCTCTGATCTTTCACTGACTTGAGATTTGTTAATTTTCAATCTGTGTGCTGCTATTCACTGATTGTTCACTAACCTTTCTGTACTTCAAATAGTTTGTAAACTTTAGCAAAAGGTTATTGACTGTGAAACTAAGAGGCTCTCAATTTTGCATTGCTGTTGCCTGTCCTGAAACAGACTATATTTTAAAAAATTATTTGGTTTGAGTAAGTCTAAAGCCAAAATGTGATAATGGTAGACTTGGAAGTTAGTCAGAGGTTACTGCAATAACTAATTACACTTTCTGCTTAGCTAATTAATAGAATCATAGAGCAAAAGACTCAATTCAGCCCTTAATTCCCATGCTGGATCTGATAGAACCAGAAAATTATCCTGCTCTTCCCCTATAGTGCTGTAACCTTTCTCCCCCATTAAATATTATCAGATTCCCTTTCGATTACAACTGTTCAGATAGTGTATTCCAGATCTCTGTAATTCAGTGTTTGAAAACAAAATTCCTCACATCAGTCGAGTTCTTCTGTCAATCATCTTAAATGTGTTCTCTTGATACACTGCTCTCTGCTTTCCCTTGCTTAGTTAATGGTGGTTCTGTTTCGTTGTTTTTTTTAATTCCATGAATATACTGACACTGTTAATTAAAAATGAACAGAATTAATTATATATATTTTTATAGTATGTTATTACAATAATTATTATATGTTATATAGGTGCATGAGTGATATGAGGTGAGTGATTTACATATGTCTTATTAGTTTATACTGTATCTTTGAATTTTGAACAAATAGCATGTGGGTTTTCTTTGTCTGTGGATGTGTTTAATGAATAACTTGTATGCATTTCTGGAGCTGTGGAGATTTCTAAAACAATGCCTGAGAAATAGTGGAGACTGTCAGCAATGTGCTGACACTGGGATCATTCAGCTTTCAGATAGAAGATTCTGTTTTTTTTTGTTTTGATGAAACAGCTATAAGTTGAATAAAGTACTTTGTGGGTTTAAGCTAGGCAGTCTGCAGATGTTTTGGTTGAAGCTAGATGTCTAAGATAGTTAAACCTGAGAAAGAGAGGTTGTTCAGGACCATTAAGAAACAGGTTACCACAGTGTAATGAGTTTAGTTAAAAGTTTCAAACCAGAAGTGTTTGGTTACAAGCCTGATGGAGTTACTTAAAGCTGAAGGAAGTCTAAGTTCAGTTGTATGAAAACTCTGGGAAGAGGCTGCCAGATTCTCATGATGGAGAATTGAAGCTATATTAAATTATGCCATGGATGTAAAAGAGATGGGAATTCTCTTTGGTGCGAGTGCAGTGATATGTGTTTGGGGATTAATGGGCTTGTACTTTACCATGTGTTTTCAAATCTGGAAATTTGTCTATATGTCAACAGTCCGGTTTCCCTAAATTTATATAGAACATAGAACATTACAGCACAGTACAGGCCCTTTGGCCCTCGATGTTGTGCCGACCTGTCAAACTAATCTGAAGCCCATCTAACCTACACTATTCCATGTACGTCCATATGCTTGTCCAATGATGACTTAAGTGTACTTAAAGTTGGCGAATCTACTACCATGCAGGCAAAGCGTTCCATACCCTTACTACTCTCTGAGTAAAGAAACTACCTCTGACATCTGTCCTATATCTTTCACCCCTCAATTTAAAGCTATGCCCCCTTGTGCTCGTCATCACCATCCTAGGACAAAGGCTCTCCCCATCAACCCTATCTAACCCTCTGATTATTTTATATGTCTCAATTAAGTCACCTCTCAACCTTGTTCTCTCTAATGAAAACAGCCTCAAGTCCCTCAGCCTTTCCTCGTAAGACATTCCCTCCATACCAAGCAACATCCTAGTAAATCTCCTCTGCACCCTTTCCAAAGCTTCCACATCCTTCTTATAATGCGGTGACCAGAACTGTAAGCAATACTCCAAGTGCGGCGGCACCAGAGTTTTGTACAGCCGCAGCATAACCTCATGGTTCCGGAACTCGATCCCTCTATTAATAAAAGCTAAAACACTGTATGCCTTCTTAACAACCCTGTCAAACTGGGTGGCAACTTTCAAGGATCTGTGTACATGGACACCGAGATCTCTCTGCCTATCTACACTACCAAGAATCTTACCATTAGCCCAGTACTTTGCCTTCCGGTTACTCCTACCAAAGTGCATCACCTCACACTTGTCTGCATTAAACTCCATTTGCCACCTCTCAGCCCAGCTCTGCAGCTTATCTATGTCACTCTGTAACCTACAACATCCTTCGTCACTATCCACAACTCCACCGACCTTAGTGTCATCTGCAAATTTACTAACCCATCCTTCTACGCCCTCATCCAGGTCATTTATAAAAATGACAAACAGCAGTGGACGCAACACTGACCCTTGCGGTACACCACTAGTAACTGGTCTCCAGGATGAACATTTCCCATCAACCACCACCCTCTGTCTTCTTTCAGCAAGCCAATTTCTGATCCAAACTGCTATATCTCCCACAATCCCATTCCTCCGCATTTTGTACAATAGCCTACTGTGACGAATCTTATCGAACGCCTTACTGAAATCCATATACACCACATCAACCGGTTTACTCTCATCTACCTGTTTGGTCACCTTCTCAAAGAACTCAATAAGGTTTGTGAGGCACGACCTACCCTTCACAAAACCGTGCTGACTATCCCTAATCAATTTATTCTTTTCTAGATGATTATACATCCTACCTCTTATAACCTTTTCCAACACTTTACCGACAACTGAAGTAAGGCTCACTGGTCTATAATTACCAGGGTTGTCTCTATTCCCCTTCTTGAAAAGGGGAACCACATTTGCTATCCTCCAGTCATCTGGCACTATTCCTGTAGACAAAAGAATTTTTTGATTCAGCAGCAGAAAGAGTGGGAGCGTCGACCAGGTAGCTGCTGGGAATTCTCATTATCTTCATTTCTTCTGCATAAAATACTTCAGCTTTATTGTTAACCCCAAACCTGCAGCTTTGTGTGTTTGTGAGCCAATGAAAGTCTGATTATTAAAATCAGAAAACAAAATATCATCTATCAATCCAGATTTCAGTCTGAGATCTGACTTGTCCAATAATAACAGTAGTTGGGATCCAAACCCATGAGATAGTTTTTCTTTGAAGCTGAGTGAGAGGAGCAGAGTTTAGATTAACTTTCAGGTTTCCCTGCACATTGTGGAATTGTGCTTGGTTAGCTGATTTGGCATCCATTCCAAGAATACCAGAAAAGGCCTCAGTCCAACTTAGAAAGCCTCCAGCTGTTACCTCAAACACTGGGGAGGAAATATGACTATGGGGCTGTGTCCAAACAATGGGGTTTGAATGCATGATCCCAGAGCCAATGAAATATTATTGTTCTGATCCTGGAAGTTCTGATCCCTGATCTAATGACTGATTTCTGACCCATTTATTTTGAGATTTAGAATTTACTCCTTACTTTTCAAAATGATAGAAAGTATGAGATTTGAAACATTTCAAAAATCAACATAATGGTTTAAAAAACATTGTGGCTATTTAAGGACTGCTACACCTGTACAATATCTAACTGTTCAAAGTATACCATGTTAATCCTCAATGTATTCAAATTTCTAAAAATAAGCCCTTTTTTGCACATAATATTGAAATATTATGTCGTTGACAATATTTCACTGTTGCAGTTTTTGCTGTGTTGAAGGATTTTGGAAAATAAGTGGCTGGTCCCCGAGCTGTATGCAGTTAAGAACAAAGAAAGACTCTCCAGAAATAGAGAGGAAATTTTATTGAGGGGCCAGGCAGAGCAGCAACTAACCTTATTAAACATTGTAATGGCTCTGAAAGGGTTAATGTTGGACAGTACGTATATTCCACCCATAAGGTGCCATAAGAACTTGGGGGGTGGGGAGGGAGAAGGCATGTTATGATCTGGTCTCCCAATAGCCTTACTCTTAGTGTCTAACTTACTGAATGTAACTTGTACTTGATTACTATCATCATATTAAGTACATTTTGTTTAAAACAAGGGTCTCATTTAATTAATACTTGCCAGTTTTCTTTTACCACAGTAAAACAAGTAGACCTTTAGAACCAATCAAGGAAAAGGGGACAGAGGCAACAAACTACTCTATCCACAAGCTAGTATCACAACACAACTCTGAGCCAAACAAAGTAACAATCTGATCACCAATCATCAATAGCCTGGTTGCAGAGAAGATAGGGCAAAAAGAGAATGAGGTACCTCTGATAAATTTATTTAAATGCAACTGGTATTACAGGTAAGGCAGATGAACTTAGGGCACGGATGGGAACATGGAACTGGGACATCATAACTATCACAGAAACATGGCTGAGGGTCAGACAGGACTGGCTCAAGAACTCTGCAATCATGACCAATATCCTGAACCTGCTCACCCCGCTACCTTGTTGTGTCCTGTTCATCCACAAATCAGTGGGTGCATTTAGTACCCTGCTATGCGGATGAGACTAGGGTATGAAAATAGGTGCAGCTCCTTCACCACGGGAGTGCTTGGCCAGTCAATGTATTCTGCATAACAAAGTGTGAAGCTGGATGAACACAGCAGCCCTTGGGTCTAGGCCCGAAACGTCAGCTTTTGTGCTCCTGAGATGCTGCTTGGCCTGCTGTGTTCATCCAGCTTCACACTTTGTTATCTTGGATTCTCCAGCATCTGCAGTTCCCATTATTTCTGAATATATTCTGCATGTCAGACAGCCAATACAAGGTCCCAGCTCTATTGTATCAGAAAGCTCCAAACAAGTGGCTTGTTTCTTCTGCGCTCCAACAGACCTGCTGTGTGGTTCCAGCATTTCCTTTCTGTATTTCTGATTGCCAACATTTGTTTTTTTGGTTGTGTATTGTCACCAAGTTATCAGCAAATCCTCTTAGCAAATCCTACTTTCTATGAACTATCTAGCGTTCCTTACTGTAACTACACTGCAATCACATAGTCTGAACATTTTTGCATCTTTTGGGGTCAACTACAGAACATTCCTTATGAAAAATTAAATATACTGTCAAATGCTGACAAGTCATCTCTTTCCATCTATTTGGACTATGTGTTGCAATTGTACGAATCTCGCACAAAATTTAAAATACATTTACATAACACATGTGACTCAAGGCTTCAACCTGTAATATTTTTCCTTTCAACTTGTGTACACCCCCACATTCCAGAAATTGATTATGACTCTTTTTGCCTAAAATATATTTCCTGATAGACAGAGCTGAAGGCCTCTCCCAGGCTTCTCTCTGTTCATGCTGCATTGAATCTCCAGTAAACAAATAGCTTGTCAGCCTTCTTCTGTCACCTCCCCATGTTAAATATGTAGGTAGAGAATCTCAGCCCCTCTGTTCAATCCTGTTTTTCCTGCTCCATATTGCAGTTTATTGGCTATTTTGGCCAATTTGCCATCTCTGTGTTATTTGTTCTTTTCAAAAATCATCACCTGGCAAAATTCACACTTCATAAACCAAATTAAATGAGAAAAATCCAATCTTTATTAATACAACCCAATGTGTTACTGTATCAAAGTAAAAATTGCACCCATAGATTCGAGGCTGTGTATAAATATTACTGATGCTGAAAATGATTGCCAAACAATTTAAAGGTCAAAGAGTCATAGACATATTATGACATGGAAACAGATCCTTCAGTTCGGCTCATCCATACTGATCAGATATCCTGCCCTATATCCTTCCTTTCTATCCTTCCTAGAGCAACTAAACCATGGAACATTTAGCTGCCAGTCCTGTCTCACCGTCAGCCACATTTCTGTGATAGCTATGATGTCCCAGTCCCATGTTCCCACCCATGTCCAAATTAATCTGCCTTACCTGCAAGACTACTCGTATTTAAATAAATTTATCAGAGGTACCTCATCCTCTTTCTGCCCTGTCTTTTTATTCTACGCTCAATAGCACATGACACCAGGTGTATTCCAGAGACTATTGTCTTTGAGGTTCTGCTTTTTAACTTCCTCCCTAATTTTGTTTATTCACCCTGCAAAGGCTCAAGCCTTTCCCTTATTACATCATTCTTACTGAAATATACAACATCTTCTGGCTTCTCATTCTCACCTTTCATAATATGCTGCAATGATTTTGAGACATCCTTGACCCAGCACCAGGGAGGCAACATACCATCCTGAATTCATGTTCACAGCTGACAGGAGAGTCCCCTATTAGGAGAGGGCATTTTGAGTACATGGTTCAAGCGCTAATTAATTACTTTTAAAATATCAGACATTGGTAGCATGGAAACCTTGGTCAGTATTAAGCAAAACCTCATTGAATAACTTGTAACTGGTCAAGCTTGAATGTATTGGAGAATTGTAATTCTACTTCATATCTCTTCTAGTGACATCAAAATAAAAGCAAGTACACTGAGATAATAAGGTATAGAGTTGGATGAGCACAGTAGCCCAGCAACATCAGGGGAGCAGGAAGGCTGATGTTTCAGGCCTCTGAAGAAGCATCTAGGCCCGAAACATCAGCCTTCCTGCTCCTCTGATGCTGCTTGGCCTGCTGTGTTCATCCAGCTCTACACCTTGTTATCTCAGATTCTCCAGCATCTGCAGTTCTTGCTATCCCTGAAGCAAGTACATGCAAGTGTTTTTTTTCTTATTTTTATTCTCAAATATTGTTTATGTACATTGGTGCATTTCTGCATTTCCTAAACATAGAAATGTGTTCTGAATGAAAGTATAAAATTTGACGTTTGAAAACAAGGAAGAGAATTGATGATATAGATATAGAAAACCAAGTAAGATGAACTGAAAGTCATGGCTATAAAGGTAAGGAGGTCACCAGCTCAATTTAAAGGACCACATCCTTCACAGGTCAAGTTGTCAACTTGATGAATAGACTACTACCTAGTATGTTGAAAGATATTGTAATAGAAGTGTTCCACAAAAGGATTCATTTCAGAAGACGGACAGGAAGAAATCTTCCTTTTAATGTAATATTCCCTCCTCAAATTATTTTCCAATTTATTTCCATGAGTAGATTAGATTAGATTCCCTACAGTGTGGAAACAGGCCCTTCGGCCCAACAAGTCCACACCGCCCCTTGGAGCATCCCACCCAGACCCATCCCCCTATAACCCACACACCCCTGAACACTATGGGCAATTTAGCATGGCCAATCCACCTAGCCTGCACAACTTTGGACTGTGGAAGGAAACTGGAGCACCCGGAGGAAACCCACGCAGACACGGGGAGAATATGTAAACTCCACATAGACAGGTACCCGAGGCTGGAATCGAACCTAGGTCCCTGGCGCTGTGAGGCTGCTGTGCTAACCACTGAGCCACCGTGCCGCCCCAACAGCGAAAACAAAACAGGAATAAAGTTCCACAGTAACACATAGTATAGAATTATTGTATAAAGTAATGATTCTGAAAGAGTTAATGTAGGAGACTGTACTCGGCTCCAACCTAACTGATGATGTCATGTAGTTTTGGCTGAAGAATCACATGTCTAGTTTGCGATCCTGACAATGTCAGATGTGTCGTCCCTGGCTCCTGGCAACCTTACTAATTACGTTGAACTAGCCACATAACTTTTGCTTATTGCGGACATGCAATATACTTCTGGGTTACCATGGAACAGAAACTGAATTGGACTAGCTATGTTAGCACACTAGCTACAAGAACAGGTCAGGTGCGAGGAATGTTACAGCAAGAAATCACCTCTTTGACACTCCCAGATTCTGCCCACCACCTGCAAGGCACAAGACAGGAGTGTAATGGAATACTCCCCATTTGCCTGGATGAGTGCAGCTCCAACAACATTTAAAAAGCCAGAAAACAGCCATTTGATTGGCACTACATCCTCAAATGCTTAGCCCCTCCATCACCAATACTTACGAGCAGCAGTAAGTACCATCTATAAGATTCACTGCAGAAATATACTAGGGGTCCTTAAACAGCACCTTCAAACCCACAGCCTCTGCCATGTAGAAGGCCAAGGGCAAGAGGTACATGAGAACACCTACAATCTTCCCTCCAAGCCACCTACCATCCTGATGTGGAAATATCTAGCTATTCCTTCAATGTTACTGTGTCAAAATGCTCCAAATTGTGATCTAATGTCACTGAGGGTCTACTGGCACCAAATAGACTTCAGCAGTTCAAGAAGGCAGCTCATCACCACCTTCTCAAGAGCAACTAGTGACGGGCAATAAATGCTGGCCAGCCACTGATACCAATGTCTTATGAATGAATTAAAAAGAAACTATATCTTGTTGTTAAGACAAGTACCTCTTCTTGATAAGAATGCTTCATCCGTTAACTCTGTTATCATAACAGCCCCTTTGGAGCAGTATGTATTAGGTCATGAAAGGTGGGATTTTTCCTGCATGGAAGTACCAAACCTCCATCTTAGCTGCAAAAGGCAGGAAAGCCTCCTGTGTGTTTGCAGGAGGCAGAAAACCATTATTTTTATTGAAAAAAGAAAGGCAGGATATGTCCCCACCCCTTCCCAGCAATCTATACAGTAATAAAGTTCAAGAGGGTTGTTTTTGACTCTCAACATGAGGATCGCTGCAACTTTAAGGAATGGTGGAAATGCTTTCTATTTTTGTCAACATGAAAAAAACCTTCAGGTGGAAAAATTTGCAAGAAAAAGCACATTTTGAGAACAAGAATGAGCAGCAAAACCCACTTGAGCTCATTGAGGCAGCTTTAAAACAGAATTTATTTAGACAGAAAAGCAGACCATGAACAAATCATCACAGTAGATTCAGTTTCCTTGCTAGATGGTGGACCAGCAAAAGCTGAAGAATAATATTTCAAAATAAAAATAGTTCGTGTATTATTGAAGAATATAAAGAACATCAAACAAACAAGGAAGATAGAGATAGCAAGGTGTAGAGCTGGATGAACACAGCAGGCCAAGCAGCATCAGAGGAGCAGGAAGGCTGACATTTCGGGCCTAGACCATTCTTCAGAAATGCAAACAAGGAAGCCTGCTTTAAAGTAATTTGTAAAGAAAGTTCTGAGGAAGGATCACTCACTCTGAAATGTTAAATTAATTTCTCTCCACAAATGCTGTCAGACCTGCTGAGAGTTTCTAGCAATTTCTGTTTTTGCTTGCGGGTTGTACAAAATGCTATTTTATCGAGTCATGTAGATTACAGCCACTCTCTGCATGTATGCTGATGACACATGAATCATTGTAGTCCCTCTTCCCCAACTGCCTCCACCCACAATAACCAGCTCCTCTCCTCCAATCTCTCCTGTCCCCACGCACACATAGCAATCAGCTGTCCTTTTGTTACCATCAACCCCCACTGTCACTGACTGCTGCCACGCCCTAAGTGCCATTCATCCCCAAACATTTCTAGTTCTGATGCCTGCCTGTAAATGTAGCCAGGCATAGACATTTTCAGATTATCATGTTGCTATAATACACCTCTGGCACAGCTGGGTTTAGAACCTGAGCCTCTTGGCTCAGACAAATGGATTTTATCACTGCACCACAAAAGCCCTCAGGCAGCCTAGCATAAGTATTAATGCACAACGTGTGGATAGGAATTAATACCCAGTAAGGTTTGATGCACCTTTCCAGATCAGATGCAGAAATTCTGTTTCCTCTTCCCATACTCCATCAGTGGCTGGAGTTACATTTCCTGGACTGCTCCTGTGCCAAATTGATAGATAAACAACCCGGGCCTGCTTAGTGACAGATGTGCATCTTAACGTTAAAGGGTGCTTTGAGCTCATCATTCACCCCTTTTCTGCTTTACGACAATTGACCCAACGAGCTCGGAACTGTCTGGCCAGACCCTTCTCTCCATATTTATTGCTACTGCCTTGAAGGAGAAAGAGCTTGCAAAACCACATGATGTTTGCTTGACCCAACTGGAGTTGTAACTCAAACTTTGGGAACCACATTCACAGCAGCTGTCCAGCAGCCTGAAGACTCCCATATAAGTTCTATATAAGTTAACCCTCCTAAGTTTCAACATGTCTGGGGTTGCAGAAAAAAACAAATAAAGAGCTTGCATGCACATGTAAATCAGTTGTGACAGCAAAAACAATGAGAGGATATGTTAGTAGGAATGTACTTAACTGAATATGGGAGAAACACATTCTTATATCAGGTAAAGCCCTGAATTAGGAGTCAGATTATTGAGCAAACCAAAGGGGCTAGATGGTATTTTCTTGACGTGACACTCATGTTGCACTTCATTCTATTGGCTGTATTTCCACCCCCCAACTCTATATGCTTGCTACTGAAAACGAGATCACAGTGGCAGGGAATCTTTGTGGTAAAAGGGTTAAACAATTTTGGACTGTAAAATTACAATTCCACGCATTGGACCCCGGGGTTATACAATAAGCAAGTTAATAACAGTTTCCTCCAGAAAACAGCTTCTGATGTCTTGACATCTTTGGCACAAATTCATCACTTTCTGCATCTGACCTCTCTGGGCTCAGACTTTATTACTTCTCATGTTTAACTTCAATCCACATCTAGTCCTAATGTTTTGGACTTGTCAAATCTTTATTACAGAATTGCATGTCGCACTAGCACATCTTATTTGACGGGGAAAAGGAGAACAAGTCATCTATGGGCACGTGTACCTGTCCACTATTGTCTGTAAAACAGACCGACCTGAAATTCTATTAATGTACCAGGTCTTAGAAACAATATTAAGGGAACTCCAGAAAGAAACATTCAAGAAAAGAGCAGTGCAGTGGGATTAATTGGAAAGCTTGTTCAAATAGTTGAAATATGATGGGCTAAGTGGCCATTTTCAGTGTTGTAAGATGCAATTAAATGTTTGTAAGTTAAAGATAAAATTAAAAATGGTAGTTACTGTGAAGTAGAATGAAAAACAAATTGTACACCAACATCTTTCACAGATATTGATTATTATTGCCCAGAGACAAATTTAGTGTTTACAAGTTTGTTGACTTGTCAACTGGCAAAAGATTGCTTTACCCTTATGTTGAAGTGGCAAGAAATTTCCTTTTTTAGGCTTGCTATTTAAAATTACCCTAGCAGGAGAATAAGGTACAGCACCTAACCAACAAGTGTTCACAAGGTTTTTCATGATATCTTAGAATCCCTACAGAGTGGAGGCAGGCCATTCAGTCCATCAAGACCATAATGGCACATCAAACAGCATTCCACCCAGACCCACCCCTATTGCTGTATTTCCCATGGCCCATCCACCAAACCTGCTCGTCTTTGGACTGTAGGAAGAAACTAGAGCAATTGGAGGACACCCACGCAGACAGAGGGAGAATGTGCAAACTCCACACAGACAGTCACACGAGAGTGGAATCATATCCAGATCCCTAGCACTGCAAGGCAGCAGTGCTAAATATTGAGCCACTGTACCACCCATCTAGATAGTGAATAGATGTAAAAAGAACTGACTGATCTATCTTCTTATGATAGGTTCGTAAGTTTATCTGTTTACATCCTATCCAATACTATGCTTTTAGTATTCTGATTTCAATTATCATGTGTAGCATTTTAAAGTAGAAAAAGTACCATCTGAGGACCTATAACTATGCCTGGGCTTAAATACTCATCTTTCAATTGGTTCACTTAGATAAGTTGTTGAGTTGTGACCTGGTCATTTACATCTACAATTTCATATGAGACACTGACCCAGGAGTGAAATGTTGATTAAAGAAGTCACAGATATCATCAGAGGAGGTGACAGCCCAGTAGTATTATCATTGGGCTATTAATCCAGACAGCCAGGTAATATTCTGGGCATCCAGGTTCAAATTCCACCATGGAAGTTGGTGGGATCTGAATTCAGTAAAGATTTGGAACTAGGAGTCTAATAATGATGAAGAATCACCTGTTGATTGTCAGAAAGAATCCATCTGGTTCAAAAATGGAAGGAAACTATTATCTTTAACTGGTCTGTGACTCCAGACTCACAACAATGTGAATTGACTCTTAACTGCCTTCTGGGCAATTAAGGATGGGCAATAAATGCTGGCCTAGTAAGAGATGTCCTCATTCCATAAATGAATAAAAAAGTGACAGGCCCACTCTGTCTGAATGTTCCACAGGGCTCTGTCCTTGGGCCTCTACTGTTTGTAATTTTTATTAATGACTTGGATGAGGGGATTGAAGGATGGGTCAGCAAGTTTGCAGACGACACAAAGGTCGGAGGTGTCGTTGACAGTGTAGAGGGCTGTTGTAGGCTGCAGCGGGACATTGACAGGATGCAGAGATGGGCTGAGAGGTGGCAGATGGAGTTCAACATGGATAAATGCGAGGTGATGCATTTTGGAAGGTCGAATTTGAAAGCTGAGTAGAGGATTAAGGATAGGATTCTTGGCAGCGTGGAGGAACAGAGGGATCTTGGTGTGCAGATACATAGATCCCTTAAAATGGCCACCCAAGTGGACAGGGTTGTTAAGAAAGCATATGGTGTTTTGGCTTTCATTAACAGGGGGATTGAGTTTAAGAGTCGTGAGATCTTGTTGCAGCTCTATAAAACTTTGGTTAGACCGCACTTGGAATACTGCGTCCAGTTCTGGTCGCCCTATTATAGGAAAGATGTGGATGCTTTGGAGAGGGTTCAGAGGAGGTTTGCCAGGATGCTGCCTGGACTGGAGGCCTTATCTTATGAAGAGAGGTTGACTGAGCTCGGTCTCTTTTCATTGGAGAAAAGGAGGAGGAGAGGGGACCTAATTGAGGTATACAAGATAATGAGAGGCATAGATAGAGTTGATAGCCAGAGACTATTTCCCAGGGCAGAAATGGCTAGCACGAGGGGTCATAGTTTTAAGCTGGTTGGTGGAAAGTATAGAGGGGATGTCAGAGGCAGGTTCTTTACGCAGAGAGTTGTGAGAGCATGGAATGCGTTGCCAGCAGCAGTTGTGGAAGCAAGGTCATTGGGGTCATTTAAGAGACTGCTGGACATGTATATGGTCACAGAAATTTGAGGGTGCATACATGAGGATCAATGGTCGGCACAACATTGTGGGCTGAAGGGCCTGTTCTGTGCTGTACTGTTCTATGTTCTATGTTCTATGTTCTAAGTGTTACATTCAATTTTTCCCCTTTTGTATGCATGCATCTTTTGCAATGGTTGAGACACAAGTGGCACAGTCCTTCACAAGGCCCAAAATTTGAGATGTTCTGAAGCTCTGGTGGCCTAGGTTAAAAATACCACAGCAATCATGTCAGGTAGCTACCTCTGCTGAAGCTACACAGGCAAAACATGTAGAAGCTGTCAGAAGCTAAAGTAATGAAACTGTAATGACAAAGAAGATTCACATGGGTGTTTGACAAAATGTTATTTTTTTGTTTCCTTTTTCTAATATAATGCCATGTTAAATGGGTTGATTAGCACCACTTGCACGTCTTGCATCCCAAGAGTCAGTTTGCCCTTTCATTTGCAAGAAACAAGTGGGCAAATGTGCTATTTGGTGGGGGCATAGTTGGAGGATTGTTTGGCCTGAAAGGAATGAGAAGGTGATGGCTTTGTTGGAGGTGGAAACAGATCAGGAGATCTTCCGCAATATTAGGACTTTTCTGGCATCACAGGTGGTAATACAAGGGATTGGCACAGCGGTAGTACTCTATCTTCATTCTCATTCTCAAAGAGTTCACACCAGTCATCAATCGCATTCCAAAGTTGCGTTATAAATTTGCAGCATTCCATTTCCACTGATACTATAAAAATAACTGAACTAGCTTGTTAGCTTCTAGATATATATTTGAGTGGTGCTATTACAGTGAGTAACTACAGTGAATAAATTAACAATAACATTCTGGTTACAACATTTTACTGGGTCATTTTACAACACATAGAATCATAAGCAAGCAAGAAAGATAAATAAAATGGTTTAGCTGTTTTAGATTATACCAAATTACATACAAATGAATCCAGTCACACTGTAGAGCTGAAAGACAGTGGCGATGTTAATGCAACAATGAAGATCTACAGAGTACATGACTGAAAATCAATACAAATGCAGCATCAGATGAAATATATGCAGGTTTTTTCCCCCCCCATTTTCAAAGGCAGAAAAATGTTTGAAGGAAATGGTACTGTGCTGAACTGGACCTATTCCGCTCAATATGCTAAACAAGGCAGTCACATGGTTGCTAAATCAGTGAGCCTTTTGTTATTTGTGTGTGAGTAACAGCTGGCAAGGAGCACAGAGTACCTGTGATAATCACTCGACATGCCGGCTGATTTTCAGACAAATGAAATGTCAAACAGGTTCAAAATGTTGCAGTGCACTGAAATGCTGAGACAATCATAAAATATCAGCTATTGGCCTTGAGCCTTTTCAGTCAAATCCCTCCACACGCCCCATCTACTTTTAACTGAGGATCCTAACTTCCAAACCTCAAGTTAGAAAGAAACATGATTCTTGCATTGCCCATGTAGATGATACTTAAACATTATTTTTCAGGCTGATTTTGGGCCATTTACCCACAACTTGTCCTGCCTATCCCCATCCCCGTGTTCTGCATGTAATTTGCTCCATCATGTGTGTTTTTGAAGTTCAACATTTACTAGAAGTACGCAGATGATTTGGAATGGGGTCTTTGCATTCATTGCTGATGATATATGTGTAAACCCTTTCACTGGGCTGTTTTTGTAATATTACTGTTAGTCAGGTGGCAATAAAATTAGATGAAAATAAGTACTGAAAGTATGCATGCATCTGAATGAGAAATATTAATCCATCTTTTCTCTTACATGTATTGATGTTTCTGCCGCACAGTTTAGTAACAATAATCAATTTATTAGGAAAATTATCCTAGAATTTTGCTTGGTGGGTTACTATTTTAAATGTCAAGCTTATTTCATTTCATTCAAAAATGATTAATGTTGATACAATTTAAGTGATTTGTTTTAAAAACCAAACAGAAGTTCAGGTTAATGATACACAAACTGTGAGATCTAAATATTGTGAGCTTTTACATCACTGATTCAGTTAGAGACCTCTCCACCAATACCACGCTCCGCACCCCCCCCCCCATGTTATAGTTCACTAATTCAGGCGTAATTTTGGTCAGCAGGACAGGAAGCTGCATTGTCTGAGGGGTCTGTGGCACAATGACAAGTGGGAAGCTCTTGAGCAGAATTCTGGATACTCTTTTCTCCACTTTCCATTTCATTTGTCCACTCTGACTTTCCTTCTAATCACGAATTTGCAACACTTGAGTGGTCTACAGGCTGGCCAAGGTGAGGTTTTCCTCCATTCTGCTTGAATTGGCTGACAATATAATGTAAGTCATTGTTGAGGAGCTTTGAGCATTTGGTAGGCTGCACCATCTGATGCGTTGTATAAGTGCATGGTTAGTGCCTGGAATTGAACATCAGTACAAATGCCTGAGACCGCATGACACTCATGACAGAGGTAGCCCTCCAATCGCCCACCAAGGATGTGCACTCCTCTGGAAAAGCTAACAGAAAATTTTGCATGCCAAGCAGCATCTCAGGAGCACAAAAGCTGAGATGCTGCTTGGCCTGCTGTGTTCATCCAGCCTCACATTTTATTATCTTGGAATTCTCCAGCATCTGCAGTTCCCATTATCTCAGAAAATTTTGCATTTTCTGTTGTTGCTCCAACATTGCTCTCTTAGTGAATGATCCTTGAGGATCAACATTTGAACCCAGCCAAACAGAGCTCGTGCCTTGCAACCTCCAATAAGAATGTTCCAGTGCTATCCCTGTCTGCAATACAAGCCATGCTGACTTGCATTGTGTGACTGCCAATTTAGCAACCTGAATATCTCCCTTAGGAGGCCATGCTGAAGTGGAGATATATGAGCTATGGTGTCTGGGGTGGGGGGTGGGGGTGGTGTATATGTCCAAGATTCATGAGTCAAGTGATTGTATTGGCTCAGAATGCAAACCCCACCGAAACATCTTTGCCACCCTCTTGATCCAAATCTTGTGTCATGTGGTAGATGGAAGACATAAGTCAGAACCATCATGGTGAAAGAATTAAACATATTAATTGTGCAGATCTCATATTTTAGTTTGTTTTGACAGTAAATCAACATTATGTACTCTGTGGTGGTATAATTGTAATTATCGCACCAGGTACCTAGTTGCTTTGCAGATATTAATCTGGAATCTTTGGTGATTAACTTTTTCACAAATTATAAAAACTGAAACATTTTTCTTTCTTTATTCATTCGTGGGATGAGGGTGTTGCTGACTAGGCAGCATTTATGGTCCATCCCTAATTGCCTAGAGGCCTGTTCAGTGTAAACCATATTGCTACGGGTTTGGAGTCACATGTAGTCCAGACCAGGTAAGGATGGCAGTTTCCTTCCCTAAAGAACATTAGTGAACCAGATAGATTTTTCCTGGCAATTAACAATGAATTCGTGGTTATCATTAGATTCTTAGTTTCAGATGTTTTTGAATTCAAATTCCACCATCTGCCATTGTGGGATTCAAACCCAGGTCACTGGAATGTTATCTGAGTCTGTAGGTTAACAGTCCAGCAATAATACCACTAAAGCATCACATCAAGTTCCTGTACTCTCTAAGTAGTATCAGTTTCCCACCAATGAACTGGTTTCATAATCCTCTCCTCACTTTCAAGTCCTTCCTTAGCTTCACCTCAGTTTACCTCCTTCATCTCCTCCAGTTCTAAGTCCTCTTTTTTGCCTGGTAATGATCTAGAATGAGGTAAAGTGGAATACTTCATGTTTCCTGATCTTTACGATCCTTGTTAATGTTCATGTTACACTGAGTTGTGCTCAATCTAATGATGTCACAGTCATTGAACAGAGATATTCAAGTTTTGTATGGGTACTGAAGGAGCAGACGTCTCCTGCACAGCTCTCGATAAACCTTAATAATTATGCCTAGCAAGTAATTGTAAAGTGTACTTATTGTTAATATGCAGTAACCTATCTTGGTGTGCAAGACAAGTGTCTTGTTGTTTAAAAATGCCAGCAGTCTGTTATCTATCAGTGATTGTTAGTCACCACAAGATGAAATATAGAGAAAGGAAGGTTGGTGACAGTGAACTAACCAAAGCATAATATTACATGCTGACAGCTTGGTATCTGAAATTACCTTTACTGATTCCTCAGCTATTGTATTAGGCTTTTGGAATAATCCAGTTTCTTTGTAATGACCCTTAAATCTCCATTTTCAAAAATCTCCTCAATGTTCTCTTTATTTCATTACGCCGCATTTTCCCCTTTCCTTTCCAATTTTGCCTAATTACAAATATTTTGCGCCAATCAAATGGGCAGTATGGTAGCTTAGTGGTTAGCATAACTGCCTCACAATGCCAGGGAACCTGGTTTCATTCTGCCCTTAGGTGACTCTGTGTGAAGTTTGCACATTCACTTTGTGTCAATGTGGGCTTCCTCCAGGTGCTCTGATTTCTTCAAACAGACCAAAGCATTACAGATTAGGTGGTTTGGCCATGCTAAATTGCCCATAGGTGTCCAGGAATGTGTAGATTAAGTGGAATTAACCATGTGATATGTATGGTTACAGAGATTGGGTAACGGGGTAGTTCTGGTTGGGATGTCCTTCAGAGGGTCTGTGTGGACTCAATGGGCTGAATGGTTTGCTTCCTCACTCTAGTGTTTCTAAGACCTGTAAATTGTTCTTGATGTATGCTTTAACAAGCCTATATGGTTAACATATTTCCTGATATGGAGAGACCTGGTGAGTGTTGACTGGTATTCAAGGCTTTAACAGAAAGATCATTTAAGACAGACTGAACTGCTTTATTTGTAATAGTCTAGTTCTGGAATCGCCACTAATCACTTCAAATGGATGCATTTTCCGAGTCGCTAAAGCCAATAAAATTGACCTAATGATCGCATTTTTCCCATTGTTTGGGACATTGTAATAAAAAGACTGCTGTGCAATCTGTCCTCTGTCAGCTCATAGACTGCAGCTTCCTTTGTAACAGAGTTCTCTTTGACTCAGTTTTTCGAAAATCTATTTTCTATTTATGGGTCACCACACATTGGGAACAAATCTACTTTTGCAACAACTTATAGTGAAAAAATGCAATTTAAATTATTGGATTTATGTTTAAATTTAAAAAAAACCTAATTACCTCTGATTTTTGCTTTGTTATGGAGTTTTACACTCTACATTTAAAAGATTGAATGTTAATGAAAAGGTTGGGGTTAAAAACTACACAAGTGTAAATTTCGAGCTGTTTCTTTGCCCATCATTGAAAATGCAATGCATAATGAGCACAGCTTTGAATACTTTTTGAAAAGTGACTATTTAGCACTGGGTCAGAATAAGGTAAAGCAAGAACATAACGATGAAATTCCATCTGGTCAAAGACACTTTATGAGGATGAAAATGACAACCAGGATCACACTCCAGAGTTCCCTCTTTATTTCCAGTCTTTCTGATTTTCAGCAGGGCCTTTAAATGTGTGGGCTGGTTTGGGTCATTAAGTTTGCACTCAGCAGTCTCGTTCTGACTCGTTCCATATTGGGTATATGCATCACCTAGACCTCTGACATCACCCCCACCCCAGCCCCCACCCTCACCCCCATCATCAACCACAAGATGTCATACTGAAGTTTCACTGTTACCTCAGATCCGAGAACCAATCGAGCCGCAGTGAAAACTTTGCTGGATTGACAGCTCCACCTCTATGATCTACTCTGTCCATTGCACAACTTTTATTCACTCCAAATAAAGATGTTTCAAGTTCTTGCAATTTCTGTTATTGACACTGTAAAGCATTTGGAGGTTGGTACGTCTAATGGTCTGTAATTAAAAGATTTTATTAAACAAAGTGACAATTTATTCAAAAATGACAGTTTGAAAAACGCTTGTCATTATAGGATTGTTTGCTTCTATATAGACTGTATAGTGGTTGAATAGATAAGAAAGTACTTGCAATGGATGCTGGTAGGGGGATGTGGGGATGGGAGGAAATAGCGTTCATGGAGGTTTTGAGGCAACATGGGGTATGTCGGATACACATCTTGGTGTTCAAGGGGTCATCCAGCAGTAGATGGAGTGACATCATGTGATATGGAGAGGGCACAGGGTACACAGGGCATGAGATTATGTGAGGGATGAGGGCTAGAAGGCCTCATTGTTTTAACCATAACTGAGACAAAGTCCAACAGTACCAGAACACACAACTTAAACAGTTTACCTCTGAACCTCAAAGCCCTTTTGGCTGCCTTTGAACTCTTTCCCAGGTTCGGTGGCACAACTAAAATTCATATCCACCCCTGCCAGAGTGAAAATTCCATCTGTGCTGCATGTTTTCCCATGGGCTAAGCTCAAAAATTCCCTGACTCCTAATACCCACCTTGAAGATTAAAATCTTGCTTAAAACTGCATATTGGAATACTAGGAGTGTCAGTAGTTCGGGCTATACCACTGTCTTCCATGTATATGTTAGGTCAAGATCCTGGAACTCCCACACTAACAGTACTGTAGGCCTGGCTTCACCACACAACTGTAATCCTTCAAGAAGGTGGTTCACCACCATCCTTTCAAATCCAGCTATACTTTAATAAATCATGGCATTGCCAGTGACACCACATCCCCAGATTTAAACTCTAAATATATATGCAATGCATATCCTTCTAGCATCAACGGGGCGTCACTAGTACCAAATTGCCACAAAGCACTCCATTATGAACACTGCTCACAATGCATTAACTTGCATTCACTTCTATAGCAGCAGAAGCAAGTCATTTGTACCAGCAACTATCTGTTCCTTCATTTAATTATTGGCCTGCAGAGATTCCATAACATGAATGCTAATGACTCTGCAATTTTATGTTTTGTTGCTTTCACTGCTTTGATTATATGTACTGCATTCTCTTTTACCTTTAAAAATACTTATGTTAATCCCTTGTGGCGTTCAATCTAGAAGGGAGTCAATGAAGTGTTTTTAGCCTAATGGGGAATGGTGGGTGACTAGAATTGCTGAGCGACAGATAATGGCCATTGGGCCCATTGAGTCTGCACCAACCCTCTGCACAGCATCCCACCCTTTTATGATAACTCCATATTTACCGTAGTTAACCCACCTTGCCTCTCCACCACCGTTCAATTTCCCATGGCTAATCCACCTAACCTGCACATCTTTTGGCTTTGGGAGGAAACAGAAGTACCCAAAGTAAATCTACACAGACATGGGGAGAATGTGAAAACTCCACACCATCACCCATGGCTGAATTGAACTTGGGTCCCTGGTGCTGTAAAGTAGCAGTGCTAACCACTGAGCCACCATGCCATCCATTCACTAAGCAATTTAGTTACTCAACTAAGTAATACAGTGAAGGGGACAAGGAGTAGGCATGGAGTTGGAGAGGGGAGTGTATTGTGTTCTGCAGATCTAGATTTATCCTGGTGCACAGACAGCTGGCAGGAAGGGGTGCTATTAGTATGTTCATCTTTACAATCTCTGGAAGAGAGAGGCAGTGGGCAGTTGAGCTAAATTTTTCAATCTGTCCTCTACTTTGCTAATGACGGCTGAAACTTGCTATTTGTATTCAATTAGGATGACATGAGTTTAATTAGGGAAAGCTATGATGTGCTTGACTTCAATTATAGAATCCCTAGAGTATGGAAACAAGCCCTTCAGCCTAACGTGTCCACACTGACCCTCAGAGCATCCCACCCAGACCCATCTCCCTATAACTGATGTGAGTAAGGTAGAATGCTTCATTGACAATGTCACTGGACACAGAACATAATGGTCATTATTGACATTTTGCACACCAAATTAGTGTTTGGGGTTTTCTTTTCCTTTTCTTCTCCAACCAGCTAGAAAGTCACAGAAATGGCTGTTTGGATCATGGTGTTCCAGCTGGAAAGTGGGGGAATGAGAAAAAGTGTGAATCTATCAGGAATGTAACACTGTGTCATAGGCAGAATTTTACATCCCCGTCTTGGAGTATGCTGGCAGAAAGGGGATGGGGTGTAAAATTGATTGGGGTAGCTCATATTACATAATTAATGGCCACTTAAGATGTCTCCTGCAGCTAGTACTATATCAGCGGTGACAGATGTCCACAGCACAAGGCAAAGCCACCAAATACACCCTGTGTGTCTGGGGCTTGGGCGCTTCTCGTTTTCAGGTACCCTGAGCCCACGCAGGGCACCAACCAGTGCAAAGCGTTGACCCCACTCCCCAGCCCTGTGATTGGTTGACACTCTCACTCGCTCCCATCATACAATCCACAGTCTGCCTGGCTGTTACTGTGAAGATTGCCCATCCTACCTTGAAATCTGGTTTCCATTCACTATTTCACAGCGAGACTGACTGCAGTTCTAACAGTGGCCAGCGATTGTGATATCACCATTGGGAGTGAAGAGCTACCAACCCTTTTGGAAGTGGGAGCCCCTCCCTGGTGATGCTAGAATTCATGAATTAGGTGGTTGATCTACCAACTCCATGTAAATTTAATTCTTTCATGGGTTTGATTGTAGCTTTGCTGATTCAATTGACATTCTGCTGAACATTAAGTTATTGCTCAATCCCACATTTATAGTGTTTACTTCATTTTATTTCCACTTCATAAACAGCAGTTTGATTCTCATGAATAAGTTGCTGGTTGGTTTTAGCTAACCCAATCTGAACCCTGTTTGCAATCTGACACCTTGTTATGTTTATAGTGGCATATCGTGTATTGTTAAGCCTCACGCTCAGTATGCCTGTATACCTTTAAGAGGCGTATTCCTGATATCATCACTGTATCACGGCATGTGATCTGAGGGTGCAAAGGTCTTAGACTCCATCTTAACACAGACACTACTTGAGCCATAACACACTACAAGAAGAATGCTGCTTTGTGTAACTTAACTGTTTACGTTAGCCCAGGCTCTGGTGTGCCTGTGAAGGTTAATGTTTGTCTATAATAGCCAGCTGTAATAGCATTTGTTGGATTATTCAATGCCATGTTATGCTTGTTTAGTTTCTCATGTCATGAGAGTAAGCATTGCTGCATCAGGCAGAGCAGCCAGCTAGAGGCAAGAACCATATTGGCTAGAGACACATTACTTTTATCACGTGGAGATCCCACTATTTTTAGAAAAGAAACATGTTTTGTTGTTCACTATAGAAAAATTATATTGAGCTTTAAGTCTTCTTTCAGCATGAATAAATTAATGAGTTCTTTGTTCAGATTATAAGTATTCATTTATTCCTGAATTGCTTCTTTCAGTTATTCATGATCTACTAGATTACCCTTTCTACAAATATCAAACATCGAATTGTACCTGAAATTCTTAAAGTTCTATTATTGAATACTTAAAACAGATATCATGACAAATATTCTCTAATCAAAGAGAGATGGATGTCTAGAATAATCTAATAAGCAAGGCAGCAGGGTGAAACATTGGACCATTCAAAATAAAATTAATATGGTGTCAGAGCGTTTAATGTGCCGAAGAAATGAGTTTCAATGGGCTGGAAATACCACAAGGGAAATAATTCAAAATGATAGTAAGGAATGGAACTATCTCAATTACTGGGTCAGTACACAAATCAAACATAGATAATGCAATATTTAACCCTCCATATCATTATTGAAGGGCAGAAGATAATTTTTGCAAATTATTCACTGCAGTGAAGGGTTAATTTAACAAGAGGGATAAACTTAAATCCTGGTCAGGTGGTTGGAGAATACTATTTTTTTCTCCAAAGCATAAGAGATTTATGAAATATCTTACTGAGTAAGCGTGCTCATGCGAAGAGGTTAAATGGCTTTAAGAGACAGAAGGCAACGGTATTGAACTGGATTAATCTTTTAATGAGTTAAGATTCCAGCATGCTAGATGTGAATATAATTCAACAAATATGGTCATTTGTAGTGTTCTAACATATAACGACCAGGCAACCTCTGCATTATTGTGAAAACGTAATTGATTTTGGTACCCTCTTATCGGTTCGGAATCTACTCTTCATCCCTCAAGTTGGTTTCAAGATCTGCACTATTTGGCTCACTTTCGATAGCCTCCTGGAAATAAGGGAAAGGCAAAAAACACATAGTCACAATTCTTTTTTAAATCTCTTGGAAGAAAGGATTTGAGGGATTGGTGAAAGACAAGTGGGGCATCAAGGGGCAAATGTAATGAACACGATAGGCTTAACCTGATCCTATAACATTTCTGGTAAATTGTGATGGAATGAGAAAATATTGCAATTAAAATTGCAAGTCCAAAGATCAGGTAAGTTGAATAGTCTGCTTAACCATGAGGAATTAACAACTAAAATCTACTCCAGTATCCCCAACACAAGTCAAAAGAGTACACAGAATCCCTACAGTGTGGAAATAGGCCACTTTGTCCTACACGTCAGCACCCCTATTGTCCAAATAGCATCCCAAACAGAACCACCCCATCACTGCAACCCTGCATCTCCCATTGGCCAATCTACTTAACCCACAAATCTCTGGGCACCAGGCAATTTAACATGACCAATCCACCTAACTTGCACCTTTAGAATGTGGAAGGACACTGGGGCAAACCCACGCAGACATAGGGAGAATGTGCAAATGCCACACAAACAGTAAATCAAAGCTGGAATTGAACATGGATCCCTGGCATTGTGAGGCAATAGTGCTAACCACTGAGCCACCATGGTAACAGGGAGCTATGCTACATTACAGCCTTGGACCATTTGCCCGTTCCATCCATTGGAATCCACTCGGTCAAACTACTCGAAGAAAGATGAAGAATTTTATTGAAAATAGCACATAAGAATGCTCTATTTTTAATACGATTACTAGTTGTAAATAATGTCATGGGGTCATCGAAAGTCTGTCACTGGGAGAAGATGTCCACCTTCTTAACCAAATATCACGTCGATGATTTCATACCCTATCCCTGTGGTTTGGTTGGAAAAGGAGTGAAAACTGTACTCAAACAGCAGCATAAAATTGACCATAAATTGGATTTTAAAAGTCGGAACCAAGCATTTGAAATAGTACTGATGAGACAACTGATTTCTTTTTTCTTCCTCCCATAGGATAATTGAATATGCTGTTCAATTTCGAGTATAGAGCACGCTGGCAAAGCTTTAACGTTCTGATGAGATTAATTTGCAGAGAAAATTAAAATCCATGAATGAGTAGAGTTCAGCTTCCAGTCACTCACCAGCTAATCACCATTGTAATGTTCTGCTACCCGACAGTTATTTCTAACATATGCAACCATGTCACACATTTGCAGTTACTGACGTTAGGTGGTAGCTTTAATTTGTTTCAGTGTGGAATACTGGGTCCAGGCAGAGCCAGGAGACTAATTAAATATATATGACATCCAGAGTTTCTAGCTCCATACTTTAAATGTGGAAAACAGCTTATAAATTAATCTTCTTTATTTCAAGTCTGACTGATGGCTTAATCTTCAGGTTCTAATGTATTGCACTTGTAAACTGCAAATCAAGGAACAAAATAAAGGATGTGCGATGACTAAAGATGTGATCCAGGATGCATAAAATGAGATCCAATGAAACTGCATTGCTCAAAGAGAGCGTTCTCATCTTGTTGCTGGAAGGTTGTGAGTTCAAGTGGCTCTCAAGAGATTTGAGCACTATGTTGGCAGACAATCCAACACAGCACTAAGGGTGTACTGTGAATTGAAGCATGTCAGATAGCTCCACTGTTGATGGTGTTGCTCTTCACAAAAGACAGCAGATCAGACCCCATTTTTCTACTTGGGTGGCCACAAAGCTTTAACAGTCTAATAGTTAATTTATCATTAGCATTGAATGTGCAATCTTTAGCAATGCCAACAATTTAACCCACAGTGCTATAAACCTTCCCATTTCAGTCTCACATCTTTTTCTGAGGTCATGGCTTCTTTCAATTTCTCCTGTTTGCAACTGAACTATTTAAATAAGATGCATTGTCGAGTCATAGAGTCACTCAGCATGGAAACAGATCCTTTAGGCCAATGCGTCTGCTCCAGTCAGACACCCAAATCTGACCTAGTCCCATTTGCCAGCCTTTGGTCTGTATCCCTTTTTAAACCCTTTCTATTCCTGTAGCCATCCACATGCCTTTTAAATGTTGTAATTGTACCAGTCTCCACCACTTCATTTGGCAGCTCGTTCCATATTTGCATCATTCCCTAAATGAAAAAGTTACTCCTCAGGTCCGCTTTAAATCTTTTCCCTAGACCGATGCTGTCTAGTTTTAGACTCACCCAGCTTAGGGAAAAGGCTTGGCTATTCACCCTATCCATCCCCCTCATGATTTTATAAATCTCAGTAAGGTCACCTCTCAGCCTCTGACTCTTCATTGGGAAAAAAGTCCCAGCCACTCCATATAACTCAAATCTTCCCATCCCAGAAACATTAATGTAAATCTTTTCTGCACCCTCTCAATTTTAAAAACATCCTTCGCATAGGAGGGAGACTGGAATTGTATGCAGTATTCCTAAAATGGCCTCACCAATGTCTTGTATAGCTGCAACATGACATTCCAGCTCCCATACTCAATATTGTGACCAATGAAGGCAAGCACGCCAAATGCCTTCTTCACCATACTGTCTACCTGCAGCTCCACTTTCAAGGAGATGATTATTCTGATCCTGACTCAACCAAAGGACAGCTATGTACTGTGTGCTCTGTGTCTCTTTTAAGCAGCATTGACTAAGGACTGAAAAGACTTTACTTTCCCCTCCATTGAGGCGACAAACTTCATTCTGAGCATTTGATTGCTTGTCGTTTTAAGTCTCTACCCTACTCTCACTTGAAATTTTCTGCCCTCAGGCTCTTAACTAAAGCTCAGTGGAACTTCAACAGGCACTTTATACCTTTCCAGACTCAATATTGAGTTCAACAATTTCAGATCATAACCATTGCTTCCGTTTTCTTTCAGAATGGTAATGACTCTACTGTTCACTTAATCACTCCTGACATCCACATTATCACAGAGTATTGCTTTCGTTTTACCCACCCGTCAACCCCTTTTCCTTGCGTGTGCATGTTTATAGTGTCTCTACCTTTTCTTCAATTCTGACAAAAAGATCAGCAGTCCGAAATATATTGCTGTCCAACCTGAGTATTTCCAGCATTTTCCACATTTTTAAAAATTCTGATTTCTAGCTGCTTTGGCCTTTGTTAAATTCTACATGCTTGCTTTTGTCAGTGAATGATAATGGGGGCTGTGAAGGACAAAATGTCGCAAATGGGCTGCTCTCGTGGAAATATTCACGACAAACATTAATTGTCTTTGAATATCTTTACAACTGAAATGCTACTTCATCTGTATTTTATTTCACTTCAAATTATTAATAAAATTAAAACTCTTCTGAATCAATAATCTGAATCCCAGTGATAAAAAGAACTACTCGTTAATGAGATAGTAGGAACTGCAGATGCTGGAGAATCTGAGATAACAAGGTGTAGAGCTGGATGAACACAGCAGGCCAAGCAGCATCAGCAGAGCCGGAAAGCTGACGTTTCAGGCCTCGACCCTTCTTCTCTCTACTTGTTAATGATAGTGTTGACTACATGTTTGTCAAGGCAATACTAATGTTGCTGAAGAAAAAAGGCTCTTAATATTGTAACTGGTTGCCAGTTCCTATCAAACAATGTTATGCCACTGAGTATTCCTCTCTACATTTGTAAACATGTCAGCAATTTATGCAAAACATCATTTTAAGCCTGAAGGCTCATCTTGCTGTCACTTGTCTTTTCTCTCTACTGGTGTGTGTGGGTTACAGAATGAACAGTTAGTGTCATGGATTCCCTCTTCACTGTGACAGCAATGATGACTGTGTTGTGGACACTCAGATGGAACTGCCCTGAGATTGAAGCTGAAACATTTTGATATGCACCTGGACAATTTTTGTTTTTCTCATTTGCTCTGGTGGGCATGGCCTAATGAAGTTAGCTCCAAGGCGTGATCACTGCCTGTTCTCCAAACACCCACACTCGATCTCACAACATTTCTGATCCTGGTTCTTAGATAGAGTCATAGAGCTGCACTGCATGGAAATTGACACTTCAGCCCAAATCATCCATGCTGACCAGATATCTTAAATTAACCTAGTTCCATTTGCCAATATTTGGCCCATATCACTCTAAAACCTTTGTATTCATACACCTACCCAGATGCCTTTTAAATGTCATAATTGTGCCATCCTCCACCACTTCCTCTGGCAGCTCATTCCATACACGTAGCATCCTCTCACCTTAAATTTGCCTTCTAGTTTTGATTCTGTTACCCTGGGGAAAAGACCTTGGCTTTCAACCCTAACTATCCCCTTCAGGATTTCACAAACTTCTGTAACATCACCCCTCAGCCTCCAACGCTCCAGGGAAAATATCCCCAAACTATTCAGCCTCTCCCTACAGCTCAAGCTCTCTAATCTTGGCAACATCCTGGTCAATCTGTTCTGAACCCTTTCAAGTTTCACAACATCCTTCCTATATCAGGGAAACAGGACTTGAATGCAGTATTTCAAAAGTGGCCTGATCATTGTCCTGTACAGCTGCATCATGACATCCCAACTCCAAAACTTAATGCACTGACCAAGAAAGGCAATCATACCAAATGCCTTCTTCACTATCCTGTTTACCTGTGACTCTACTTTCAATGAACTATGAAACCTGCACTCTAAGGCCTCTTTGTTCACCAACACTCCCCAGGGGATTACCATTAGTCCTGCCTTGATTTGCCTTTCTGAATTATCTGAATTAAACTCCATCTGCCACTCCTTAGCCACCAGCCCTTCTGATCAAGATCCTGTTGTACTCTGAGGTAACCTTCTTGGCTATCCACTACACCTCCAGTTTTGGTGTCATATTCAAACTCAATAACCATCCCTCCTATGTTCACATCCAAATCATTTATATAAATGACAAAAAGCAGTGGATCCAGTACCACTACTTGTGGCATACCGCTGGTCACAGGTCTCCAGTCTGAAAAGCAACCCTCCACCACCACCCTCTGTCTCCTACCTTCAAGCCAGTTCTATATCAAAGTGGCTAGTTCTCCCTGTATTCCATGTGATCTAATCTTGCTAACCAATCTACCATGTGGAACCTTGTGGATCGCTTTACTGAAATCTGTATAGATCACATCCAATGTTCTGTGTTCATCTTTCCTCTTTGCTACTTCTTCAAAAAACTCAATTAAATCAGTGAGACATGATTTCCCATGCACAAAAGCCAGGTTGACAAACCCTAATCAGCCCTTACCTTTCCAAATCCATGTAGATCCTACCCATCAGGATCCCTTCCAACAACCTGCCCACCACTAATGTCAGACTGACCAGTCTATAGTTCCCTGGCTTACCACCGTTTTGAAATAAGTCTGACCACATTAACCAACCTCCAGGCTTCCATCACTTCACTTGTGTCTATCAATGATAAGTATGTTGTTTACTCACCTCCCAACTTTCCCCACACACTCTCTACCTGCTTGTAACTCCACCATATACTTGCTTAGTCCATCCTATCTACTACACACCATCTCTCTGGTGTTTGGGCAATTTTCCTTAAAAAATGGGGTTGAGAAGCACAACTCTAGCATTTTCTATTCCTTAAGCTGCTTCATTGTACCTGAAACTACTTTCAAGGACCCCCTGGATCAAAACTAAGCAGATGACACAACAATTACTGTGAAATGAAGATGTGCATTTACATATCACCATTCATAACATCAGGACATCCTAAAGGGCTTTGTGGCCAATGAAGTATAATGTTGGATTGTGTGAAAATTTGAAACATGAAGCATGAATGGCCATTCTGTACTCAATGTGCTGGTCACTGTTAATGCTCAAATACATTGTATTGTCAGCTTTGTCACTTTAATTTCATGTCACTTCATTTAAAGCACTGAGAGTAGCTCTTCACGAAGGAGCTTTATAAACCTTTAATTGTTATTGCTCAGGGATGGCCCCATACCATTGATTTCTTTCCACCTAATGAGCGAACTCTTTAACTTGAATCATTATCTTTGTCTCGATGAAATTTATAAATTAAGTAATTAGAATAGTGCAACTGATGTATTTGCTGCCATTAAGCTTCGTGCAAGCAGTTCCTAATATGTCTAGATTTGTATGTCTTATGCAGCCCAGCTCTGTGCACCTTAATGAGGCAAATTTATAGAAAATTTCGCAGTTCTGAGGAGAGTGTTCTTCTTTCATATAGCGAATACATCAAATTTTCCATCAGCTTGCAGTAATAGACATTGCAAAAGAAAAAGGTGTATTTGTTCTGTGATGCTGTTTGTAGGTTTTCCTGGCAGACATTCATCTTGTGGGAACACTTGGCTGCACATAAAGCAGTAATTTTTTTAATCATAACTTTCAACTTATTTTCATGTGGATGTTTTGACATGGTAAATTTGAGCTGGAAGTGCAATGGCATTAACTTAAACTTTCTTGTTATTCATCCGTAGGGGATGGGTCAAAATGTATTGCCCCATCTGTGGTGCCAGTGAGAGAGTGATTGAGGGTCATAATTTTGAACCATTGCTTTTGGAGTTTGATGCAACTGGTCATCTCGTTTCATTATTTCAGAGGACATTTGCAAGTCCCACTTACGTGCCACATGTAAACCAAATAAAGGAAGGGTTACATGTTTATTTTAATAAAGGATCATATTGACTTTTCAGAATGATTCTACTTTCAAGGTTACTCACGGGACAATACTTAAAGAATTTGAAGTCAGGAAGTGGAATTGAGTATTGATTTCTTTGTTATTGCACTCATTTTCTATAGTTACCCTCTTATATCAGTCAAAGATTGCTCCATCTCCCACAATATTCATGGTAAGGTCCTCAGCTGCATTCAACACTTCCCGTTTACTGCCCTCCCCTCTTCACCTCCTTCCTTAAACGATGGTACGGTTCCTTTTGTCTTCACTTTCCACTCCGCAAGTCTCCACATTCAAAGGATCATTTTTCTCCACTTCTGCCACATCCAGTGGGATGCCACCAAACACACTTTCCCTCTCTCATCATGTGTCAACATTCTGCAGGGAATGTTCCCTCCATGACACCTTGGCTCACTCTTCCGACACTTCTAACACATCCTCACAACACTCCCCATGGCTACCTTCGCATGCAATCACAGAATGTGCAACATTTACCTATGCACTTCGTCCCTCATTGCTATCCAATGCCCGAAGCACACCATCTAAGTGAAGCAGCATTTCACTTGTACTTCTTTCAATCTAGTCTACTGTATTCACTGCTTGTAATATGGTCACCTTTACACTGGCAAGACCAAAACCGATTTGGTGACCACTTTGATGAACAACTCTGTCTGTAGTTCTTTTTTATTCACTCGCATGATGTAGGCAGCTCTGGCTCGGCTAACATTTATTGCCCAGCCCTAACTATCAACCACATTACTACGGGTCTGAAGTCACATATAGGTAAGAATAGCAGATTTCCGTCCCTAAAGGACATTTCTGAACCAGATGGAATTTTTCAACAATCAACAATGGACTCTTAGTTCCAGATTTTTTAAAAATTGAATTCAAATTCCACCATCTGTCGCGGCAGGATTTGAATCTGAGATCCCAAGACATTAGCTGAGTTTCTGGATTCATAGTCCAGCAATAATATGACTTTCAGTTGCTTGATATTTGAATACAGCATCTTGTTCTCATGCTGACATTTCTGCTCTAGACCTGCTACAATGTTCCAATGATGCACAATGTAAGCTGAAGGAAGAATACCTAATTTTCTCCTTAGACATTTACACCCTTCCTTGGGGTTCAATGACTTCAAAGTATGAGCACTGTCTGCTATTTAATTTACATCTCTTTGCTGCCAGACCTGCTGAGTTTCTCCAGCATCTCCAGCATCCACATACTTTATATTCTCTTGAGACTCTATTGTCGTATGGTAATATACAGAGAACTCAGCGTCAGCCTATTTCTTGAAATTATACCAATGGTTTCTATGTCTTGAATAATCAACACAAATAAGTGCCAATGCAGAAGTACTATCTTTGTGCAGAAGCATGATAGTCGCCATTATCTTGGGGAAACATGGGACTGCTCTCTCATAGAGAGAGAGAGACAACTAGTGGTGAGTTTAACCTGAGAGTCACCACACCTCAGATGAATGGTGAAGTCGACAAAACCGATTAACTGGCATTTGTGCCACTAATTCATTTATTTTGTTACTAATATTCTGCACATTAAAGTACAGATTGATTAACATTGTCTTTTTTAAAAGTCACCCCCCCCCCCGACCCGTTTGACCTATTTATTGTTGTTTTTCTGTGCCGTCCCAGTCCACTCCGGGTATGGTTATTCAAATAGCCACCCAAAGGTTGCCATATCCTCTTGCATTGTAAATTAAGGTGTACCACTTATCATTATAACTGGGACAAGTTCTCGCCTGGCAGACTTGTTGTCCGACCACATCTATTGTCACCTCAGGACTACCTCTAGAGGTGAATCCATCCTGCCTCCCCAGAACCTAAATATGGCATATGGGGGCATCCTTAATGGAAATGGAATTTTTCCAGCTCCAATTCCCATCTTCTTCGCAAAACCTTGGCCCAGCATTTCAGGTCGATGACCTTTCATCAGAACAATCTTTAATTGCTCTCTATTGTGAAGTGCTCCTGCTTGTGTTGTTTAATGTGAGTACATGATTTAAGTGTCAAAACCTAACTCTAGCACCTTTAGCATATTGCCTAGGAATGTAGGAACTATTGAACTGTAGGCCTGTCCCATGGAACTATTCTCCTAGTATACTGGCAATTTTCCCTTAAACATGATCACGAACCAAATCACTGGGTAGTGTGTGTGTTACAGAAAGAGAACTTCTGAAGACCCTGTTACCTTCATTTAATGTCTATAACCAGTGGGTTTTTTTCTAAATAATATAGAGGTGGTGCTAAGATATTCCATTTTGAAGATGAACTATGGTGGTGAGCATCTGAGATGGTGCCATAACTGCAAGGCCTGCAGCAAGTCATCTCATGCAAGCATGGTCCTTCCAGCTTGTTCTCTCTGCATGTGAGATTTTGACTAATTCACAGAATAAATAATGCGGTGAGCAAGCAGACATGCCTACCACTGACAAGATCTGCCAAGCTCAAATGTTCTCGTGTCATATTTAAAGATCAGCTGGACACCATTTTGCTCACTGTGAGCCAGGAGCTTCGTGGCTGCATTTGGTGGTCACCCACAGAATCTGTGAGACCTGCCAGGAAGTCACAGCTGGCTGTAAGCTTCCTGATGCTGCTTTGCAGATGCTTCTGGACATCAAGAGAAGCTCCATCCTACAGGCAGGGGAAGCTATCCATCCCCCTGAACAGCCTAGTATAAGACCATACAGCAGCATAAAGCCCCTGGACTACGTGAGAAAGATAAATGGCAGGGCTGCAAGAAATTGAGTGGCCTCGTACATTGTGCAAAGGTAAATCACACCATCCTGTCTCTGTTCTCTTTGGGGTATCCCTCTGCCTATCCCTGCCACAGCACAGACATCTCACAAAGGCTGATAAACTACAAGCCTCAGCACCACTCATGCTCAAGTGCACTCAGGAGCTCATCCTTTCAGACTAGCTTTCCTGCCCACTGCATTTTCTGTTCATTCACGAGGGGTGGTACACCAGTTAGCATGGTTCTGCCTGTCCACAACACGGTGTTATGAGACTGATGAGGAAGCAGGGGCGGGGTAGGGGGTGGTGCATAAATGGAGAAGAAGGTTATGGTTGCTGGATATTAAGGAAAGGGCTATTGATTTGGCCGGGAAGGGTGGTACCATCTCTATGGAGAGAAACAGCAGCCCAGTAAAAGACTATGTGCTCTGCTCTTTTCAGACGTGCATTAAGACAAACACTTTGCTCCGCATCAGCCATTCGACATCTTCTCCAACTTCTTCACTTCTGCCGACACCATGCCATCTGGCACCAGACCCAACTCGTCAGGGCACAGCCCCTCAGAGGTGACTCCATGTAAAAGGACCCACTGACAAGGTGTTTATCTGCACTCTCCTCCAGCTGAGTGACTGGCGCCTTGGTGTGCACCGTACCTAGAATCGCCTCAGGGACTCAAGATGGTGATATTACTGCAGCTGGAGGATGAACTCTGGCATTCTGAGAATTACCGGAGATAAAGTACCTGCTGTGCCCGAAATAGAAACAGTCCTCTAAGCTCAGCTATAAGTTCATGCTCACCCTGCAGGGAGACCACAGCAATATGATGCAGGGGTGCTAGTTGTCCTTGGTAGAATGGAACAAAAGGTGGAAGAGTCTGTCCTTGTTCTCACTGCTGTGGTGATTCTGACATGTGAATGCTTGGCTTTCTCCAAGGAAAGGATAGCAGCTGCCTTGGAGATCCAGATCCATTCAGTGGCTGCTGTAAGTGCACACTGATGAGCCAACATTACGCTAGCCATTGTCACATGGCATCAATGGCAGGCTGAGTTGGAGGCAAAGCACCTTGACATCACTCCAGGTACCTCTTCTTCTCAAGCATCCACAGAGAAGTGAAGCATCAGGGAAGTGCATTGGGAACGTCTCCCCAGGACATTACAGAAGTGTCCTGCAACACTCCATCTCTTCACCCACCCCATTCCTCACCCTATTCCCAGTGACCCTATTGTCTTCAACAATTGAAGCTCAGAGGCCCCAAGAGGATATTTACCAAGATTTATGAAGCCATCAAAGTGTATGAGTCAGCAATGTTCCTCCCTAGTTGTGGATGTTAGGGCAGTGTCTAGATGCAGTAGGAGGAGAGAGAGGAAAACCCTCCTAGGGGCACATTGGTGGCATGAGTGTTCAATTATTAGATATAATTTGCATTTGTGTAAATTAACATCCACTTTCACTGTTTTAAAATCTTATTGTCCCAATAGGAAGTGAGAAAATTGTTCAAATACAAAGATGTATAGCATTGTCAACCAGCAAAAGCTTTATTTCAATCATGCAGTGAAGAATGTCTCTCACAATCAACATTGCAGGTGGCTGGAGATTGCCTCATCCATTGGGATACCAGACACAGATAAATTGGGGAGTATAGGCAAGGACTCACAAGTGAGTCTTAGGGATTCTGAGGTAACAATAGGGGTGGAACCAGGGAAACCCAATTCATAGATCCCACGCACATACCTTATGTCAGTGATTGTGAAATACTCATGTATCTACAGGCTACAGGAGGGAACTGACTACTCCATGTGTTGGGGTCCTCAAAGCCATTTTATGTTAAAAAGGGTGGGCAATGACCAGATCATGTAAATTTACAGTAACTGTGAAGCCAAATGAAGGGAATAGCTCCTAATTTCAAACCCTGTGTAGAAGAAGTGTTGCCAATGAGGATGCTCAGGCATTGTAGAGTACAGTGAAGATTCGTTAGATTCAGTAACACTACAGTGATACTGAGCGTGTAAGACATTCAAAGAGCAGTCTCAGGCTGTGGGACAGCTTGCTATTATTCACCAAGGAATGGTTTCCCTGATGTGACTTATACATCATTGATACAAGGACTATTTAAAAACAAACTTTCGGGGCACAATGTAGGGGAAGTGCTCAATTTGTCACACGTACTTCACCATTAACATTGGTCCAAGGTAAGGTTTACACACACGCTTTAGCCTTCACAGAGGATGGGGCATCAGAACTATATTTGAAAGGAAAGACAGCAAAGGCATAAAGATTCTCAACATTCTCTAATTTGCAATAGGTTCACGGTGAATTGATTATACCCACAGTACAACCAGAGCACCCTGTCATCAATCATTGTGAGCAGAAAGAACAATTCCTCAGCCTCAATGTGCAAATCATTTGTGACCATAATTGGTGGATATTGCAGGTTTGCACTAGATACCCAAGAAGCTGCCACAACTCATGCATCTTGGTCCTGTCACAGGTACCAGCCTCTTTCAAAGGCTAAGAAAGAAATTACAAAGTACAGTCAGAGTAATTTCCTAGAACAATATGTTGCAAATTTAACCAGGGATCAGGCTATTTTGGATCTGGTAATGCATAATGAGGCAGGGTTAATAAATGATTCAGAGTAAATGATCCCCAGGAGTACAATGCCCACAGCATGGTAAAATTTAGCTTTCACATGGAGAATGAGAAACTTGGGTCAGAAACAACAGTTCAAGCTGAGGACAGAGTGAGCGAGAAAAGGAGATTAGCTGAAAAGTTGAGGCACAATGGTTCAGCGACGGCAAGAACTGCAGGTGCTGGAATCAGAAGGGTCCTGACCCAAAATCTCAACTTTCCTGCTCCTCTGATGCTGCCTGACCTGCTGTGTTCCTCCAGCTCCACACTGTGTTGACAGGAAAATAAATGCTGGCCTGCCAGTGATGACCACATCCCAAAAATGAATAGAAAAAAAACCAAAAAAGAGCAGATAAAGTGAACATGGCTCCCTTAGAGAATGAGCCTGTGGAGAGAAGAAATAGTGAGGAACTGGGCAATTGAAGAGGAATTAACAATTACTTTGCATCACACTTCATGCTGGTGGACACAAATAATATTTTAAAAATATCAAATAATCAAGGGACAAAAAGCAGGGAGGAAATAGACACAATTATCACAGCCAACATCAACAAAGACCCCTCCCCACCCCAATTGTAATCTCTTCCATCCTGTTGTGTCAGGTAGAAGATACAAAAGCTTAAAAACAGGTACCAACTGGCTTAAGAACAGCTACTTCACTGCTGTTATTAGACTTCTGAATACACCTTTCAAATTTCAAATCTAACGCTGACCTTGGCTTTGTGTGCTTTTTTTGTACTAACCATAAGTTTGTAATCCTCACTCTTATCAATCACCTTTGATCTTTGTAAAATATGATTAGTGTGTACTGCACACAAGCAAAATTTTTCATTGTACATAGGTATATGTGACAATAATAAACCAAATCAAATTAAATGATTATTATTACTAGGAAGAATAATGTTGCTAAAGACTGATAGGTCCCCTGAACCTGATAAATTGCATCGTTGGATTTTAGAGGAAGTAGCAACAGGGATAGTAGAGGTACTGGGAGTAATCTTTGAATTATGCTTAGTTTCTGGAAAATTAATAATGCCAGCATAACACTCTTATTCCAAAAAACATTCTTATTACACAAGAAACAGTAACCATAGGCCAGTTAGCTCAACACCTATCATTGGAAAACGTCAGGACCCATTATAAAGGATGCAATAACTGAAAACTTAGAAACACATGATATTAAGTAGGATCAGCATGGCTTCGTGAAGGCAAAATCATGCATGATAAATCTATAACAGTTCTTTGAATGTGTTACAAGTAGGATAGACTAAGAACAAATAGTACATGTAATATGAGATAACAAGGTGCAGAGCTGGATGAACAGAGCAGGCCAAGTAGCATCAGAGGAGCAGAAAAGCTGACGTTTCGGGTCAAGATCCTTTTTCAGAAATGGGGGCAGGGGAGGAGGTTCTGAAATAAATAGGGAGAGATGGGGAGGCGGATAGAAGATGGATAGAAGAGAAGATAGGCGGAGAGGAGACAGACAGGTCAAAGAAGCAGGGATGGATCCAGTAAAGGTGAGTGTAAGTGGGGAGTTCGGGAGGGAATAGGTCAGTCCAGGGAGGAAGGACAGGTCAAGGAGTGGTGGGATGAGGCTAGTAGGTAGGAGATAGGGGTGGGGCTTGAGGTGGGAGGAGGGGATAGGTGGGAGGAAGGACAGGTTAGGGAGGTGGGGACAAGCTGGGCAAGTTTTGAGATGCGGTCGGGAGAGGGGAGATTTTGAAGCTTGTGAAAGTCTCCGCTGTTAACCTTCAGGTTTTGTCCTCATGGAGGCTAATCTTGCACCATGCTGAGGCATCAAACAGCATGTATGTCAGCCAATCCTGCACTACTGTGGTTCTTCAGAGGGTAGCTCTTTGTAATCAACACCACACAAGTTTGGAGACGTTTTATACAGCTTCATTCTAGCCACAATACACCTTCCAAAGCACAATAGTTGCCCTGACACTTAGGTGAGCTAAAAGGAGCATCAATATGACCTTGACGTGAAGCGGCTGGCAGGAGGTGATCTACCACCTCCTCCGACTCTACCAAAGGAGACTATTCCTAGCAACCTTCACTTTATGTGTGAGGTTATTGCAGCTGGGATGTGATGGCTTGTAATCCTAGAGACTGAGCCTTAGCCAATAGGGATGAAAAGGTTTGTTCCATTGACTTAAGAGACCACAAGATTCCAACTATATTACAATGTCCCTTCACTCAGTAGGTTTTGAGATCAGGTCAAATGGTTGGTACGAAGTAATCTTTTAAATGAAATTGAAACAAAGTAAACTAAATTAAATCAAACTGAGTCAGACTAAAGGGCCTTAAAGAACTCAGCAACAACAATCCAATGTTTAAATTAGCTTATTAAATTTAAAGTTAAAATGTCTTTTTATAAAATACTTTTTGAATGCTTTCAGGAGGAGTGGTATTCTTTCTTGTAGTTTTGTATCCTTTTGTGGAAACATTGTCATTTTTGAATCCAAAAGATAATTGAGACATCTCTAAGCAGCCATCTTCTGCAGCCCAACAGTGTTCATTTTACATACAAAAGATCACTTCCAGATGTTTCCACATGGAGTGAAGTTTATGTTTCAAAATTACACTGTCTTCACTGCTCATGATAGATGCCATTATTGTTTGTGGGAACCTATGAACAAAATGGATAATTCATTTCCCCATATTAAGTGACTGCATTTCATTGACTGTTTAGGGAGGTAAAGATGGTATGGAAGGAGCTTTATAATTGCAAATCTGGTCTTTTACTTTGATGGGCACATTGTTTTCCGATGCCACAGCTTTGAGTGTTTTTAAATTTAATATTATAACTACAACAATAAAGCCATTTTGCAAACATTTACTTTTAATAATTATTTTTAAAGAAAGCTTGCAGGCCAGAGTTAACATCTTGATTGACATTTCTTACATTTCTGACTGCCTTGTTGATGTAGCCCCACTGGAAAAAGTACTTTTGTCAGTATCATGATTATCTAGTCAAAAGAAAAGACTGAAATCCATGAAGGCATAATCAAAGCAGTGGCTGTTTAACTTTCCAGCTGAGGTGATTTAATAAATTGGGAATGGATGTGGAATAAGTGCAAAGGTTATAAAACTGAATTTCTCTGGCTGTAAAAGTCCTAAAATATGTCTGCCTTAATGCGATTGACCTTGAGTTTTCGCTATCTCACTCCATAATATTTTATGGACAAATATTCCGGCTAGTTTCATAATTTTAGATGACTTACTGCCAGCATTTTATATACATCAGTCATATGATTATAAGTAGGTGCTAAGTGCTTCACTCAAAGGCGCTATTCTCAGATACAGGTCATTTGGGTTGATCAGTGCGTGGCCTTTGATTCATTCACAGTAGGATGATTTCATGGAGCATGAGCTAGAGCAGGGAACATGACAAAAATTAAACTCGCTTGAAAACTGGAAGTAATTAAGTCAGTGGTGGGAAGGTAAAGAAAACAGGGAACTTGTCTGTTCGTAACAAGAAGATCATTGATCTACTTAATTGCTCATTTGCGTTTCATTTAAATACAATTTAATCCTGCCTACCTGATCCAGTGAAACTCACACATATCCCTTTTATATTCAATAATCAGACAAGTGGGCAATGGTGATTTATATGCGATTTCCTCAACTCGGTGGGACAGTCCTTTCAACATCCAGAAAACTGAATCACAGGCTCTGGGTTGACCTTGGAGACATATTGTCTCTCTCTCTCTAGAAACTTGCTGAGCTGACACTGAGCTCCAAAAACCTCAGGCAGGATATTCAGAACCTAAACATACTGGGTTTTAAATTTAAAGGGATCGAGATACTGAGATACAGAGGGACAACCTCTTAAAGTGGTATCAAATTCAGAGGCCCTAAGGAGAGGACTCTTATGTGGATGCCTGTAAGGAAAGTGAGATTTGGTGTCAGAATGGGAATCGTTGACCCTCTTCTTCACTCTCAAGAACTAAAGTGGAGTCTGGATAGTGACATTGCACACCTCTTTGAACCTATTGGTGCCACTGATAATCCTGTGTGATGGTGAGATTCTAGAACATCTTGCTTGTGCTGGGCCAACAGAAATTCAGAAGGGGGAGAGGCAACCTCAGAGCTTCTTTCCAAAGCCTGGAAGTGAATTTCCAACATGAAGAGAGATGGCTGGTTACACTTTAAATATGGTACCAGCTCCTTCAGCTCCATCAGGAGATGGGCACTTCCTACTATCGAAGCTGCCCTTCCCCCCCACTGACCTGATCCTGCCACAGGACTATGTTCACCACACACACGAGCTTTGTCACCTTGTAACTGCCTTTATCAGATCCCCAAGGACCAGCAGCAGATCCCTGACAGCTCCCAGGCTCAACAGAGAAATCTGTACGTGTAGCAACAACACCAGCCATCTTCTTGTTCTTACCAGACTGTCAGTCTCATGCTGTTGCTGTGTGCAGAGGAACTGATGTAAGATAACTTGCACACAAAAAAAAACACAAATGGGGGAAATATTGGAGATAATGGGAACTGCAGATGCTGGAGAATTCCAAGATAATAAAATGTGAGACTGGATGAACACAGCAGGCCAAGTGCTCCTGAGATGCTGCTTGGCCTGGTGTGTTCATCCAGCCTCACATTTTATTATTATGGGGGAAATATTGACTACTTTTCCACCCTGCCAATTTGACTTGAGCTGCACTCAGTGCAGACTTCTGTAGCTTCTTTATCAACAGCTTCTTTACATTGTGCCCATTTGCCAAGTTACAAGTGTCATTGAATTCACACTTTATTTGAATAAAATCATCACCCCACCCCACTAGCACTAGTCTGGTGTGGCAGACCATTACAATGGAACATGGTTTACAGAGCCGGAAATAATAGAACGGCAATGATTCAAAATAAAGACAATTTGTCAAAGATATCAATTAAACTAAACATGACACCGTAAAATATAATCTGCATCCTTCATATTCACAAAATCAGTTACAATCTAACATGTCATCTCTTACACTGAAAAGTAGAGACGTACAATAACCTTTCGGTAATGGATCTGTCAGCATTTATATTTCAATGAAATCTGCTTCCTTTGCCAGTTAAGGATTGAGGCTACATGACAAAGTTACAAATTTATTATGCTGAATATTTTAGATTGGAAGCTTATTTACAGATTCAAAGAAACCAATTATTTACAAACAAAAATGTTAATATTGTTTTAGGACAGCCATTCTGGGAAAAAAGAAATGTAAAATGTTAAGGAAGTAGAACTTGAGAGGTGTGCTCCAAATCCAGATGAGGTGGTCTAATGTTTAGTGTATGAGGCTATGGAAGGTAGGTAGCAGCGTACAGATTCCCAGTTGAAACAAAATGGAAATAAATGTTTCTGAAATAAAGTTACAGAACTCAAGTCTGTTTTGGGAAAATATTACGTCTAAAGTTATAATGGCATCATGGCCATCTTTTACTGCATTCAAAATAAGTCTATCACTAGTATTATAACACTGAGTCCGGGTGTCTGAGTCTGCGCTGAGGCCGGGAGTTCCAGACCACGCTGAGGCCGGGAGTTCCAGTCCACACTGAGGCTGGGAGTCTGTGTCTATGCTGAGGCCGGGAGTTCCAATCCACGCTGAGGCCGGGAATTCCAGTCCACGCTGAGGCCGGGAGTCTGTGCCCATGCTGAGGCCAGGAGTTCCAGTCCATGCTGAGGCCGGGAGTTTGAGTCCACGCTGAGGCCGGGAGTTCGAGTCCACACTGAGGCCGGGAGTTTGAGTCCGTGCTGAGGCCGGGAGTTTGAGTCCACGTGAAGTCGGGAGCTCATACTGATTTTCACGCTGGACATTGTCAACGTCACCCAAGGATGAGATGTAAAAGGAAAAAAAATGAGAAAAAATGAAAATAAACGGATGGAGTGGATGAACTCCGACTTCAGCAACCTCTTGGATGTTAGGTCACATCTGACAAAATTCATTGAATTTTTTGAGAAGGTGACTAAGGTAATGAACAGGAAAGTGTCTATGGATGTTGTTTACATAGATTTCCAGAAGGCATTTAATACAGTTCCACATAACCAAGAAAGAATAAACAGATAAATAGGAAGCAGGACATAACACCAGCGCTTCACCGGAGGCTGACTGACGATGTTACCTAGAACAGTGACGAGACGTCTGAAAACGCACCTTCCAGCTCAGCGAGCAAACTCACATCCAGAACCTCAAGCTGAGCTACAAATCTTGTCAAAACTCACTAACCAAGATAGAAGCCCACAGACCTGAGGGTAAATTACTGACACGGTTGAGTGCCAGGCAACAGAAAGTAAGGGTTAATGGAAGGTACTTCAATTGGTAGGGTATGCCCAATGGTATCCCACAAGCATCTGTGTCAGTGCCTCAGTTATTGTCATTATTTATTAATGACATGGATAGTTGCACAGAAACTCATATATCTACATTTACTGATGACACAATGTGGCGTTGTAAACAGTATAGAAGATGAAATAAAATTATAAAGGGTTATTGATCAGTCACAAAATTTGGAAAAACTGTGGCTGAAGCAGTTCAATGTAAGTGAGAATGATTCGTTTTGAATTGACAAAAAAGATAGATCAGTGTTCTTTCCAGATGGTGCAAATATAAGTATACTGCATGCCCAAAGAAATTTGGGGGTTCAGGTGCATAAATCTTTAAAATATCACAAACAGGTGCAGAGAATAATCAAGTAAACTAGTGGAATGCTGGCCCTTTTATCTGGAGTATAAAGGTGCAGACGTTACGCTGAAGTCACACAAAACCCTGGTTAGACCCCATTTGGAGGACTGTGAGCAGACCTGGACTTTAGGAAGGATACAAAAACAAAGTTGCTGGAAAAGCTCAGCAGGTGTGGCAGCATCAGTGGAGGAAAAACCAGAGTTAACGCTTCGGGTCCAGTCACCCTTTGGAAGGGTATATTGGTCTTGGAGGGAAGAAAACATAGGTTTAGAAGAATAATACCTGGACTTCAGGGGTTATGAGGTGAGATTGTAAAAATCAGGCCTGTTGTCTCTAGAATTTAGAAGGTTAGCAGGTGATCAGATCAAAGTCTTCAAAATATTACAGGAAAACATACAATAGATAAAGATAAGCTATTTCCACAGGCTGGGGATTCTAAACATAGGGACAATATTGTGAGAATTAGGACCAGATAATTCAGAAGAGATGTTAGGAAGCACTCCTACAAACAAAAACATAGAACATAGAACATAGAACATTGCAGCACAGTACAGGCCCTTCGGCCCTCGATGTTGTGCCGACTTGTCATACCGATCTGAAGCCCATCTAACCTACACTATTCCATGTACGTCCAAATGCTTATCCATTGACGACTTAAGTGTACTTAAAGTTGGCGAATCTACTACCGTTGCAGGCAAAGTGTTCCATTCCCTTACTACTCTCTGAGTAAAGAAACCACCTCTGACATCTGTCCCATATCTTTCACCCCTCAATTTAAAGCTGTGCCCCCTCGTGCTCGCTGTCACCACCCTAGGAAAAAAGCTCTCCCTACCCACCTTATCTAACCCTCTGATTATTTTATATGTTTCAATTAAGTCACCTCTCAACCTTCTTCTCTCTAACGAAAACAGCCTCAAGCCCCTCAGCCTTTCCTCGTAAGACCTTCCCTCCATACCAGGCGACATCCTAGTAAATCTCCTCTGCACCCTTTCCAAAGCTTCCACATCCTTCTTATAATGTGGTGACCAGAACTGTACGCTATACTCCAAGTGCGTCCGCACCAGAGTTTTGTACAGCCGCAGCATAACCTCTTGGTTCCAGAACTCGATCCCTCTATTAATAAAAGCTAAAACACTGTATGCCTTCTTAACAGCCCTGTCAACCTGGGTGGCAACTTTCAAGGATCTGTGTACATGGACACCGAGATCTCCCTGCTCATCTACACTACCAAGAATCCTACCATTAGCCCAGTACTTTGCATTCCGGTTACTCCTACCAAAGTACATCACCTCACACTTGTCTGCATTAAACTCCATTTGCCACCTCTCAGCCTAGCTCTGCAGCTTATCTATGTCTCTCTGCAACCTACAGCATCCTTCGTCACTATCCACAACTCCACCAACTTCAGTGTTGTCTGCAAATTTACTAACCCATCCTTCTACGCTCTCATGCAGGTCATTTATAAAATTGACAAACAACAGTGGACCCAACACCGACCCTTGCGGTACACCACTAGTAACTGGTCTAAAGGATGAACATTTCCCATCAACCACCACCCTCTGTCTTCTTTCAGCAAGCCAATTTCCAATCCAAACTGCTATATCTCCCACAATTCCATTCCTCCGCATTTTGTACAATAGCCTACTGTGGGGAACCTTATTGAACGCCTTGCTGAAATCCATACACACCACATCAACCGGTTTACTCTCATCTACCTGTTTGGTCACCTTCTCAAAGAACTCAATAAGGTTTGCGAGGCACAACCTTCCCTTCACAAAACCATGCTGACTATCCCTAATCAATTTATTCTTTTCTAGATGATTATAAATCCTATCTCTTATAACCTTTTCCAACACTTTACCAACAACTGAAGTAAGGCTCACTGGTCTATAATTAACAGGGTTGTCTCTACTCCCCTTCTTGAAAAGGGGAACCACATTTGCTATCCTCCAGTCATCTGGCACTACTCCTGTAGACAATGACGAGTTAAAGGTCAATGCGAAAGGCTCGGCATTCTCCTCCCTGGCTTCCCAGAGGATCCTAGGATAAATCCCATCCGGCCCAGGGGACTTATCTATCTTCACGCTCTGTAGGATTTCTAATGCCTCTTCCTTGTGCACCTCAATTCCACCTAGTCTAGTAGCCTGTATCTCAGTGTTCTCCTCGACAACATTGTCGTTTTCTAGAGTGAATATTGTTGAAAAATATTCATTTAGTGCTTCCCCTATGTCCTCTGACTCCACACACAACTTCCCACTACTATCCTTGATTGGCCCTAATCTTACTTTCAAAAAAGGTGGTCAAGATTTGGAAATCTCCTCTATTAGCAGCAGTAGTTGCTGGGTAAGTTGTTAATTTTATATCTGAGATAGATAAATTTTTGTTCAGAAAGGTAAGAAGAACATGGGCCAAAGTGTACATGGAGTTGGGCTACGGATCACGCGTGATTTCTGTGAATGGTGGAATAGGGTCGAGGGGCTGAATGGCCTAGCCCTGTTCCTAAGGTCAAGTATGGAATTATTGAGAAAAAAATGAATAGTAACATAATTGTGTAGAATTTAGAGTTCTCTGCAAGTTTGATCTTGTGTGACAGACCCTATTGCAATTGGATGTCGGAATGGCTTGCACATAAAAGTAAAGTGGATCCATTCCTTTTACTTAATCACTGTCTTTAATTCCATGTTTTCTGCTGCTATTTTTCAACTTGCTTCACATTTGTATCTCAGTAAGGGGTTCTCTGATGAATGACACCATTAATCACTTAAATTATATGATCAACTCCCTCTGGTGGTTTCGTCTGGACTTACAAAGCATCGACAGATTTATTTCATTCAACAGCATCTTGCTAATCCCTGACCTCTATCAACTAGCAGGACGAGGGAAGCAGATGCATGTGAAAAAAAAACTTGAAAGTCCTCTCCCAAACAACTTGGCTTAAAGTTTAGGTCCTAAAGTATCATTCCATGACTGCCGCTAGATCAGAATCCTGTTGTTCCCTCCCTAATGCCTCTCCCCAAGTTCAAGAAAGCAGCTTACCATCTTCTCCATAGCTCTTAGGGATGGGCAATAAATGCTGACTTAGCCTATGATGCCCAAATCCTATAAAAATGTTCGAAACAAAAAATAAATAAAGAACCGTAGACGTTTGAAATTAGAAACAAAATCAGAAATTTCTGGAAATACTCAGCGGGTCAGGCAGCGCCCTGGTTAATACATTAGCTCTGAAGAAGCATCACTGAAGAAGGACTTGCTGAGTTTTTCCAGCAACTTCTGACTGTGTTTAAAAAATTCCTCAGCTGTAGTGGATTTGGTGAACTGGAGCATTTGATTAGGCAGGAACTTGCTGCTTTTTGGTTCTAATATACTTTGCACTTCGTAACAGTTAATGCTTATCAGTGGTGAGGCCATTTCATCAGATTTTCATTAAGTTAATGGTAGAATGGCATCACTTGGGTAATGATTGGATATTGGATATTTGCATTTCACCATCCATCTTCCCTGATGTTGCTGTGCCAGTCACACATCAGTACCGGCCAGCTAAATGCTGCAGAGCTATCTACACGTAGAAAATATCAACAAATGTTAATATATATTCTATTTGTTGAGGCAGGCAGGAACATTTACAGCCTTCATGCAAATGTTTGGTATCAAACAAATTGTTAGTTGCTCAGACATTTGGTGTATGAGTTTTGTGTCTCTTGACATCCTGCCTTTGCTGTCAGAAACTGGCCAGTCAGGATGTAAACAAAGGAATGATCAACCTCAGGCTTCCCAGCTAGTAATGAGTGGTTTATGTTTCCGTAAGTTCAGCCATGCAGTCGGAAAATTGATTGATTGCAACAATGGCTCTGTGTGTTATTCCCAAGCCCTGTCCAGGTGGACCATCCTTTCAGATGATGATAAATAGAACTCCTACAGTGTGGAAGCAAGCTATTCAACCCATATAGAACATACTGATACTCTGAGGAGCATCCTGCTAAGGCCCATCCCCGTAACACTGTATTTTGATGGCCAAGCTGCCTAACCTGCACAATTTAGCATGGCCAAACTATCTAACCTGCATATATCTGGACTGACGGTGGAAACCAAAGCAAACTTATGCAGACACAGGGAGAATGTACAAGCTGCACACAGGCAGTCACCTGAGGGTGGAATCAAAACTGGGTCCCTGGCACTGTGAGGCAGCAGTGCTAACCACTGAGCCACCGTGCTGCCCACTTGGGCCTCCCATTGATAGTCTGTTGTGACCAGGTTCTGCTCAGGTTGGCACTGAGTCCCAGGAATCAATCAGGTATGGCCTCTAGGTTCTTAGGTTGGTTACCCTGCCTCAGTCCTGGTGAAAGCCATTGAGAATTTTTGGTGGAAAAGATAACAAACAACAATTCAAAAATACTGAAGTGCCAAAGGAGCAAAAAAGGGAGATGGAATAATCCCACTAGAGAAAAATACCAAGGATAAGTTCTCGGACCTGTTCTGACACACCCTGAGATGTCAAAGAAAGTAGCTACAGAGATAATGGATGCACTGGGAATAATCCGCCAAGAAACCCTAGATTCTGGAAAAGGACCAGAGGTTTGGAAAACTGCCAATTTAACATCTTTATTCAAAAAGGATAGGAGACAAAGAAATAGGCAACAATAGGCCAGTTGGCTCAATATCTGTTATTGGGAAACTGTTAAATACTTTATTATAAAGGATGTAATAGCAGAGCATTTTAAAATATCACATAACCAACAAGAGTCAGTATGGCTTCATGAAAATGAGATCATGCCTAAAAATGCTATTAGAATTCTGGGGGAGTAACAAGCAGCATAGGTAAAGTAAATAAGTAAATGTAATACATTTGGATCTGTCAAAGGTGTCTGATAAAGTATAGCATGTTACTCTACCTAATAAAGTGACAGCTGATGGTGTTGAAGGTAGTATATTAGCAAGGATAGAGGGATGACTAAGCGCTGGTTGTGAGGTGTTTGCTGGAATGATTTTCACCTCAAGGTTGAGTGTGTTTGCTTGCTGTCTTACCAAACCTGATGCTCTAATAGCTGTTTGAGCTCTGCAGCAGGAACCACACCCTATTCCTGCTCCATCTAATTATGCTAAGTTCACAGAAGAACGTGCCACTCAGTTGGTGTCCTCTTTAACATTAACAACCTGTGGGGCTATGCCATCCTTGTTGCCAGCTGCAAGCTTTGCTCCTCGGCTGTGAAAAGCATCAGGCGAGATGGCAGAGAAGAGAAAACTGGCATCACTGGTTTCTTGGACCCAGACCTGGAGGACTTTGTGGATGGAGTTATGGAGAGGAGAGGAGCCCTCTTTCATAGAGGACAGGCAGAGGATGTCAAACCACCATACCATACCAGGTAACAAAGTGTGAAGCTGGATGATCACAGCAGGCCACGCAGCATCTTAGGAGCATAGTCGGGTTAGAGATCGCCATTTGGATCAGTGCCATCTTCAAGATGAGGAGAACTGTGCAGAAAGAAGGTCAATGATCTTCTCCAGTCTGCCAGGATAAGTGCAGTACTCTGCTCTCTGCCAGCCTCACAATTATCTGTGCTACCGTAACCATCTCCTGCCAATGCTGTGCTGACACCCCTTGTATTGTGTGCAATACCCTCCCTTACTCAATTCAATTACCTGTCCTCTCCAATCACCCATGGCACTAACCAGCATAACATTTGCCCCATCTCCTGACTTCCTTAAAATGCCTCAACGCCTTTCCAACACATGCATCAATCCTGAGAGCCATGCCACCTACTTGTATTTTACTTGCTTGCTGACTTCATGTCATTACAGGGTCGCCATGGTGGCTCAGTAGTTAGCACTGCTGCGACACAGCGCCAGGGACCTGGTTTTTGATTCCAGCCTCGGGTGACTGTGTGGAGTTTTCACATTCTCCCTGCGTCTATGTGGGTTCCCTCCCACAGTTCAAAGATATGCAGTGTGTTTGGCCATGCTAAATTGCCCATAGTGTCCAGGGATGTGCAAGATAGGTGTGTTAGCTATGGGGAATGCAGGAATAGGGTGAAGGAGTGGGTCTGGGTAGAATGCTCTTCTGAGGGTCGGTGTGGATTCAATGGGCTAAATGGCCTGCTTTAACACTCGGATTCTTTGATTCCAGGACATCCGTTAGAGGGTTGAGCAAAATGGTACACAGCCCTGTATCCTGGCAAATAATGGCTCTTCATGGCTTTTGGTAGCATCAACAGGTTAGGGTGTTTGTTAGGGATCCTTGTCCAGACCCTCTCACAATGGGACTGGGGTAAGAGCCTGTTGTTGGATTTGAGAGTTGGGTCTGTTTGGTCCCACATGTGGACATCAGACTGAGCAGGAAGCAACAGGAGAAGATATTGGTTGTAGGAGCAAAGTGGGGATACGAAGTACTTGTGTGGGCTGGAATGTGAGAAGAGGCTAAGAGAGGTGTAATGAGGGAGTAGAAGGCTATAAGAACAGAGTATGGAGAGGCTTCAGGGATTGGGGTGAAGGATGCTGTAAAGGAGAGAGAACAGTTTTAAACCTATCAATGAAGGAATATTCAATTATTTAGAATATGACAAAATTACAAATCATTGAGGTAGTGTGTGAAATATACTCAAATGAATGTAATAGATAACAAGGTGTAGAGAGCACAGCAGGCCAAGCGGCATCAGAGGAGCAGGAAGGCTGACGTTTTGGGTCTGGACCATTCTTCAGAAATGGGGGAGGGGAAGGGGGCTCTGAAATAAACAGAGAAATGGACAGGCGATGATAGCAGGTGGATAGAGGAGCGGATAGGTGGAGCGAAAACGGACAGGCCAAGGAGGCGGGGATGAAGCCAGTAAAGGTGAGTGTATGTAGGGAGTTGGGATGGGGGTTGGTCAGTGAGGAGGGAGGGGCGGGTAGGTGGGAGGGAAGATGGGCAGGTCAAGGAGGCGGGAATGAGGCTGGTAGGTATGAAATGGGGGTGGGGGTTGATCAGTGAGGTGCGAGGAGTGGATAGGTGGGAGAAACGACGGCCAGGTCAAGGAGGTGGGGGTGAGATGGGCTGGTCTTGGGATGAAGCCAGAGGTGGGGAGATTTTGAAGCTTGTAATGTCCACATTCAGACCATTGGGCTGCAGGGTTCCCAAGCAGAATATGAGGTGCTGTTCCTCCAGCCTTCAGGTGACATCATTGTGGCACTGGAGGACGCCCAGGATGGACATGTCGTCCAAGGAGTGGGAGGGAGAGTTGAAGTGGTTCGTGACTAGGAGGTGCTGTTGTTTGTCACGAACCGAGCATGGGTGTTCCACAAAGCAGTCTCCGAGCCTGAGCTTGGCTTCCCTGATGCAGAGGAGGCCACATCGGGGATAGCGGATAGAATAGACCACATTAGCAGAGGTGCAGATAAACATCTGGGATGGGATGGAAGTGAGGGGGGAGGTGTAGGGGCAGGTGTAGCACCTCCTGTGGTTGCAGGGAAATATGCCGGGGGTGGTGCGGCCAGTGGGGAATGTGGAGCGGATAAGGGAGTCATGGAGACCGTGGTCCCTCCGGAAGGCAGATAGGGGTGGGGAGGGAAACATATCCTTGTTAGTGGGGCCAGGTTGCAGGTGGCAGAAGTGGCGGAACATTATGTGCTGAATCTAGAGGTTAATGGGGCGATAGGTGAGGACAAGGGAATTCTGTCTTTCCTTTTATTGTGGGGCAAGGGTGTGAGGCCAGAGGTGCAGGAAACATGAGAGATGTGGTCAAGGGCAATTTCGACCAGCATGGAGGGGAAATTGAGATCCTGCACCTCAGCCTTCACATTCCCCCCACCACCCCATAATTAAAACAAAGACAGAATTCCCCTTGTCCTCATATATCACCCCATCAACCTCCACCAGCCTTCTTAGTTCATCCAGCTCTGCCCCTTTATTTACTCAGACTCTAGCATCAGCAGTTCCTTCTATCTCTTCAAATGCATGTAAATTTTTTTTTGTTCGGTCTATATAAGATCGCAAGCTACTATATTTGGAAAAGAATATAATGGATCCTACTGTAAAGGACACTCACAGTTGTTAAATTTTAAATCTGAGATTGATGCAATAAATGGAGTTGTAACTATCTGGTTAAAACCTATCATATTCATGTATGTCCAATGAAAGTGCATCAGATGTGACTTCAGCAGTTTATGTAAGGTATGTTTAGGGTGATGGCTTTTCATGTGTAGAAGTGTGTCAGTAATTTTGAAAAGATAACAATTATTATCTTATGCCAATTATATTATACTAATTTATTTATTACGGTGGATCGGAAATTAATATTTCCACTGTTTGTGGTGGTTTTAAATTTAATGGAGAGGTTATAAGTGTTGAGGATATTGAGAAATTTTTCTAATCTACTTGTGTGTTAAGTTCCATATTTCAACACAAGTGCGAAAGATATTGTTACATATACAACCGCATTACTTAATAAATGGGATAGCGAGAGTGAAAAGGTAGCTTCTGAGTATCAAATGTAGTCTAAAAGAAAATTTCGAGGAGAACCCAAGAAAGAAAAATGATTTTGACCTCTGCATCAAGATCATCAATAACTATTGCTGCAAATACTCCCTGCTTCTTTATCTTTCACAGCTGCAGAGATAATGAAGCCATTCATGGAAGATAGTAGTGTGTTTGCTTGCAAATGGAACACTGCTTGGATATTTTAAGAAAGTAAATGTTTGAAAAAGAGATGTTGTGTGATCTTTAGACCAAGCAGCATCTCAGGAGCACAAAAGCTGACGTTTCGGGCCTAGACCCTTCATCAGAGAGGGGGATGGGGGGAGGGAACTGGAATAAATAGGGAGAGAGGGGGAGGCGGACCGAAGATGGAGAGTAAAGAAGATAGGTGGAGAGAGTGTAGGTGGGGAGGTAGGGAGGGGATAGGTCAGTCCAGGGAAGACGGACAGGTCAAGGAGGTGGGATGAGGTTAGTAGGTAGCGGGGGGTGCGGCTTGGGGTGGGAGGAAGGGATGGGTGAGAGGAAGAACCGGTTAGGGAGGCAGAGACCGGTTGGACTGGTTTTGGGATGCAGTGGGTGGGGGGGAAGAGCTGGGCTGGTTGTGTGGTGCAGTGGGGGGAGGGGACGAACTGGGCTGGTTGAGGGATGCAGTAGGGGAAGGGGAGATTTTGAAACTGGTGAAGTCCACATTGATACCATATGGCTGCAGGGTTCCCAGGCGGAATATGAGTTGCTGTTCCTGCAACCTTCGGGTGGCATCATTGTGGCAGTGCAGGAGGCCCATGATGGACATGTCATCAAGAGAATGGGAGGGGGAGTGGAAATGGTTTGCGACTGGGAGGTGCAGTTGTTTTTTGCGAACTGAGCGGAGGTGTTCTGCAAAGCGGTCCCCAAGCCTCCGCTTGGTTTCCCCAATGTAGCGGAAGCCGCACCGGGTACAGTGGATGCAGTATACCACATTGGTAGATGTGCAGGTGAACCTCTGCTTGATGTGGAATGTCATCTTGGGGCCTGGGATGGGGGTGAGGGAGGAGGTGTGGGGACAAGTGTAGCATTTCCTGCGGTTGCAGGGGAAGGTGCCGGGTGTGGTGGGGTTGGAGGGCAGTGTGGAGCGAACAAGGGAGTCGCGGAGAGAGTGGTCTCTCCGGAAAGCAGACAGGGGAGGGGATGGAAAAATGTCTTGGGTGGTGGGGTCGGATTGTAAATGGCGGAAGTGTCGGAGGATAATGCGTTGTATCCGGAGGTTGGTAGGGTGGTGTGTGAGAACGAGGGGGATCCTCTTGGGGCGGTTGTGGCGGGGGCGGGGTGTGAGGGATGTGTCGCGGGAAATGCGGGAGACGCGGTCAAGGGCGTTCTCGATCACCGTGGGGGGAAAGTTGCGGTCCTTAAAGAACTTGGACATCTGGGATGTGCGGGAGTGGAATGTCTTGTCGTGGGAGCAGATGCGGCGGAGGCGGAGGAATTGGGAATAGGGGATGGAATTTTTGCAAGAGGGTGGGTGGGAGGAGGTGTATTCTAGGTAGCTGTGGGAGTCGGTGGGCTTGAAGTGGACATCAGTTACAAGCTGGTTGCCTGAGATGGAGACTGAGAGGTCCAGGAAGGTGAGGGTCTCCATCTCAGGCAACCAGCTTGTAACTGATGTCCACTTCAAGCCCACCGACTCCCACAGCTACCTAGAATACACCTCCTCCCACCCACCCTCCTGCAAAAATTCCATCCCCTATTCCCAATTCCTCCGCCTCCGCCGCATCTGCTCCCACGACAAGACATTCCACTCCCGCACATCCCAGATGTCCAAGTTCTTTAAGGACCGCAACTTTCCCCCCACGGTGATCGAGAACGCCCTTGACCGCGTCTCCCGCATTTCCCGCGACACATCCCTCACACCCCGCCCCCGCCACAACCGCCCCAAGAGGATCCCCCTCGTTCTCACACACCACCCTACCAACCTCTGGATACAACGCATTATCCTCCGACACTTCCGCCATTTACAATCCGACCCCACCACCCAAGACATTTTTCCATCCCCTCCCCTGTCTGCTTTCCGGAGAGACCACTCTCTCCGCGACTCCCTTGTTCGCTCCACACTGCCCTCCAACCCCACCACACCCGGCACCTTCTCCTGCAACCGCCGCCATTGACCATGAGGACACGGCCGGAGACCCCACCGATGACGTCACATCCGCCCCCGCCGGCCACAGAACTTCCGGAACCGCTGCTGCAGTCACCACCTCCACGTCCAGGTACTACAGCCCACACACCACCCTCACCTCAGCTGCTGCCGCCCACCCCGATCCTCCCACCGCCGACGGAACCCCGCCCACGGTCAACGCCGACGGAACCCCGCCCACGGTCGACGCCGGCGGAACCCCGCCCACGGCCGACGGAACCCCGCCCACGGCCGACGGAACCCCGCCCACGGCCGACGACCTCATCGCCCCGCCCACCACCTCCACAGCCTGCAACCCCAGCGAAGACAGCCACACTGAGCCCTGCCGCATCTTCACCATCCCCCCAGACCTCCCACTGACTGAGGACGAACGGTCAGTCCTGAGCAAGGGGCTCACCTTTGTTCCCCTACAACCACACATCAACGAATACCAGTCACGGTCGGACACAGAGCAGTTTTTCCGCCGTCTTCGCCTGCATGCCTACTTCTTCAACCGGGAACCCAACCCTCCTTCCACTGACCCCTTCACCCGCTTCCAACACAAGTCCTCCTCCTGGACACCACCCCCAGGCCTCCTACCCTCCCTCGACCTCTTCATCTCCAACTGCCGTCGAGACATCAACCGCCTCAACCTCTCCACCCCTCTCACCCACTCCAACCTCTCCCCCGCAGAACGGGCAGCCCTCCGCTCCCTCCGCTCCAACCCCAACCTCACCATCAAACCCGCAGACAAGGGTGGCGCAGTGGTAGTATGGCGCACTGACCTCTACATCGCCGAGGCCAGACGCCAACTCTCCGACACCACCTCCTACCGCCTCCTCGATCATGACCCCACACCCGAGCACCAAACCATCATCTCCAACACCATTCACGACCTCATCACCTCAGGGGACCTCCCACCCACAGCCTCCAACCTCATTGTTCCCCAACCCCGCACGGCCCGTTTCTATCTCCTTCCCAAAATCCACAAACCTGCCTGCCCTGGTCGACCCATCGTCTCAGCCTGCTCCTGCCCCACCGAACTCATCTCCACCTATCTGGACTCCATTTTCTCCCCTTTGGTCCAGGAACTCCCCACCTACGTCCGTGACACCACCCACGCCCTCCACCTCCTCCAGGACTTCCAATTCCCTGGCCCCCAACACCTCATATTCACCATGGACGTCCAGTCCCTGTACACCTGCATTCCGCATGGAGATGGCCTCAAGGCCCTCCGCTTCTTCCTGTCCCGCAGGCCCGACCAGTCCCCCTCCACCGACACTCTCATCCGCCTAGCTGAACTCGTCCTCACACTCAACAACTTCTCTTTTGACTCCTCCCACTTCCTACAGACTAAGGGGGTGGCCATGGGCACCCGCATGGGCCCCAGCTATGCCTGCCTCTTTGTAGGTTACGTGGAACAGTCCCTCTTCCGCACCTACACAGGCCCCAAACCCCACCTCTTCCTCCGGTACATTGATGACTGTATCGGCGCCGCCTCTTGCTCCCCAGAGGAGCTCGAACAGTTCATCCACTTCACCAACACCTTCCACCCCAACCTTCAGTTCACCTGGGCCATCTCCAGCACATCCCTCACCTTCCTGGACCTCTCAGTCTCCATCTCAGGCAACCAGCTTGTAACTGATGTCCACTTCAAGCCCACCGACTCCCACAGCTACCTAGAATACACCTCCTCCCACCCACCCTCCTGCAAAAATTCCATCCCCTATCCCCAATTCCTCCGCCTCCGCCGCATCTGCTCCCACGACAAGACATTCCACTCCCGCACATCCCAGATGTCCAAGTTCTTTAAGGACCGCAACTTTCCCCCCACGGTGATCGAGAACGCCCTTGACCGCGTCTCCCGCATTTCCCGCGACACATCCCTCACACCCCGCCCCCGCCACAACCGCCCCAAGAGGATCCCCCTCGTTCTCACACACCACCCTACCAACCTCCGGATACAATGCATTATCCTCCGACACTTCCGCCATTTACAATCCGACCCCACCACCCAAGACATTTTTCCATCCCCTCCCCTGTCTGCTTTCCGGAGTGACCACTCTCTCCGCGACTCCCTTGTTCGCTCCACACTGCCCTCCAACCCCACCACACCCGGCACCTTCCCCTGCAACCGCAGGAAATGCTACACTTGTCCCCACACCTCCTCCCTCACCCCCATCCCAGGCCCCAAGATGACATTCCACATCAAGCAGAGGTTCACCTGCACATCTACCAATGTGGTATACTGCATCCACTGTACCCGGTGCGGCTTCCTCTACATTGGGGAAACCAAGCGGAGGCTTGGGGACCGCTTTGCAGAACACCTCCGCTCAGTTCGCAAAAAACAACTGCACCTCCCAGTCGCAAACCATTTCCACTCCCCCTCCCATTCTCTTGATGACATGTCCATCATGGGCCTCCTGCACTGCCACAATGATGCCACCCGAAGGTTGCAGGAACAGCAACTCATATTCCGCCTGGGAACCCTGCAGCCATATGGTATCAATGTGGACTTCACCAGTTTCAAAATCTCCCCTTCCCCTACTGCATCCCTCAACCAGCCCAGTTCGTCCCCTCCCCCCACTGCACCACACAACCAGCCCAGCTCTTCCCCCCCACCCACTGCATCCCAAAACCAGTCCAACCGGTCTCTGCCTCCCTAACCGGTTCTTCCTCTCACCCATCCCTTCCTCCCACCCCAAGTCGCACCCCCCGCTACCTACTAACCTCATCCCACCTCCTTGACCTGTCCGTCTTCCCTGGACTGACCTATCCCCTCCCTACCTCCCCACCTACACTCTCTCCACCTATCTTCTTTACTCTCCATCTTCGGTCCGCCTCCCCCTCTCTCCCTATTTATTCCAGTTCCCTCCCCCCATCCCCCTCTCTGATGAAGGGTCTAGGCCCAAAACGTCAGCTTTTGTGCTCCTGAGATGCTGCTTGGCCTGCTGTGTTCATCCAGCCTCACATTTTATTATCTTGGAATCTCCAGCATCTGCAGTCCCCATTATCTCTGTTGTGTGATCTTTTCTGTGATTGTCGAAAACTTGCATTTGCACAGTACCTTTAATGTACTAATATGTGGCAAGGTTTTCCATAGCAACATGATTGTGCTATGCGAATAAACTATGTTTCAAACATCGAATGCTGAAACCTTTGAGATAGCTAACCTTCTGCAAAATGACAATATGCATACAGTGTAAACCTCTGTGAAATATTACTAATTGGGAACTTTGTTATTTTCTTAAAGGAACATAAATCATCTTTTATCTAAGTGAAGATGTATCAGCACAAGTCAGCTTGGAGCTCATCACCATCCAGATTAATTTTTCAACACTTTTTTTAAAATTAAGTCTCCAAGCTTCCTGACTACAATTTGCAGAACCACAGCTGACATTTGAATTCATGCTAGGATAAAGAGTCAGCTGCCACTTATTGAGGACAATCTCAACTTCGAGTCAGAAGGTTCTGGAATTGAGGCCCATTCCTTGAGCTTGGACAACAAATCTTGCCAGGCTTTCCGTGTGGTAATGAGGGAGGACTGTTCTGCTAAGCTGATATACTGTCGCCCTTCTTAAATTGATGTAACAGATCTCATGGTACTGTTTTGTGGAAATGCAAGGAGTTTACTCTGGTGGCCTGAACTCTGTTTTCCCTTTTATGCAACAAGCCTATATCAAATAAGATCAGCCTTCTATCTTGGAGGTGGGAATCAGTAGTTGGGAGATTTCACAATCCTGCCTCCTATCTAGCAGTTTTCAGTGACACCATTAAAATTCTACGGAATCAGGGATAGGCTGAAGTCAAAGTCGGAGACAGATGCGATCCAAAACCAAGTTGGTGAGGTTGAAAATTCGCAGTGACTTTTAATTATTTCTGGAAATGTGTGCATGCCCCCTTAATCATGAATCGTCCCAAATCCCTATCATTCTCCCACTTCTCCTTTACCTGCATAACATCACATCCCCTCAGATCTCTTATCTCTCACCTCACATTTCCTCAACCTCACAACCCACTAATCCAGTGTCTTCTATAAACAAATTTCCAGCCCAACGTTTAGGAGTCTTTCAGAAAATTTTCAATCTGTAAGAATAACTAAACATTACTCAAGATGCCAATCAAAATATTTTTAGACCCTTACAGTCATATGGCTAATGGCTAAAATTGTAAAGCATGATGGGAAAAGATGCCAACATTCTAACATTATAAGCGTGGAGGAAATGTGATTACAACCCAGTAAGCTAGCCTGCTGAGCAGACTTCTGATAGCAATTGACTTAATATAGAATTGCTGCAAGTATCCTTAAACAAAGGAGGACTAGAAAGAATCAGCATTATCACAAGATGAGTCCAGACTTGCTGGTCAAGGATGGAAACAGCATCAGTTACATCAGGTGACATCCCATCAGAGATGAGTGGTGCTAATCTGCCAGGACTCAGAGAAGACAGCAACAGCCTAGGAGCAGCACTCATTTATAAGACCACCCTGACTCAGGGACTCAAGGAGAACAGTAGAAAATCTGCAGGAGGATCCACCATGCAAAACATACCTTTAGCTCTATCTCATTAGATAGAAGCCTTAAGTCTAATGGGCTGACTGTTATTCTTTGTTAATAATTACTGGTTTAATTGTGAGTCCAGTAACTATGAGTTTATCTGCAATTCCAGTTGAACATAGTGGGACTCTGATCCTCAACATCCTTAACAACTGATAACTCTGTCAGAGTAAAAAAAAAATTCACATTCTCAAGACAGCTGTGTAAGCTACCTCTACTGAGCAGAAAATGTCAGTGGATTTGTAAGTCAGCCAGACATTCATAACTAAGATTCCATTGAATCACTATTTTCATTAGCAATTACTCACAAATAGACATGATTGTCCACCAATGAAATTTCATGTCACTGGTTAGATGTCCTTTGCAAATACCCTTTAACATAAGAATGTTATTGCATATTAGCCTCCCTTCTAACTTTACCAACAAAGGTAGTCCTGCGAGGAGTTGAGAACTCCTAACAACATTGCTCTTGGGATCAATGGAACACTCAAGCCCTCCACCACAGCAAAGTAGAAATCCACAGTTAGAACCATATTAAAACCCTTGTTGAGTTGAATCTGAGTGTGCTTAAAAGTCAGCCAAGCATTCACAATACAATTCTAACAAAAAGTTATCTCAACAGCCACTCCTGAGCTGAATACATTAATGTGTTTAAAGGCAGAAACTAGTCTTGCTTCAAAGTTTTGTTCCATTCACAGTTTTGTTATAAAATTATGCAATCCCTACAAAGTGGAAACAGGCCCTTCAGCCCAACAGGTCCACAACAACCCTCACAGCATTCCACCCAGACTTATCCCCCTATCGCCCACCTGATCTACACATCCCTACGAGCAACTTAGCATGCCAATTCACCTAACCTGTACAATTTTGTACTGTGGGAGGAAACCCATGCAGACACAGGGAGAATGTCTACCAGACAGACAGTCACCTGAGGGTGGAATCAAACCCGGGTCCCCAGTGCTGTGAGGCAGCAGTGCTAACCGCTGAGCCACCGTGCCACCCACAATGATGGGTGAGCTGGCTTATAATGAAAAGAATCAATTCTCCGGGCATGATTGAATTTTACTGTCGCGCCATACATAATAGTGCTTTATCTGTTGGATAATGGTCACTTTTCCCATCCAAATCTCTGTTATCACTCTCAATATGATATAGCTATGTGAAATTGGTAGTAACTTTTGAACCGATCCGGTTCCATGAAAATCCAGAAAGGCCTGAAATGTGCACATTTACAGCCATTCCTGTAATGTAGGGAAATCAGCACATAGGACCGTTACCCACCCCTTTATCCTGGACCACTGAAAATCACCAGCTTTGGGAATGGGGGCAGGAATCACACATCCAGGTCTCCACTGCCAACTTCCTAGCCTGGCAGACAAGCTTCAGCCCTGCTCTAGGATGGGATAGCCCAGCCCATTATCTGGTCATTTATCTAATCACTGTTTATGGGAGCCTGCTCAGTGCAAACATGCCACGTTCCCCACATGACAATGAACTCTGCTCTTGCTGAGAGCACATCATTGCCTATAAAGTGCTTTGGAGATTTTCCTCAGGTAGTGAAAAATGTCATATAAATATAACTTTGTTTGCCTTGTGAAACAGGTTTGGCCATTAACATCTGAACACTAATTCTACATGCCCTTTTAATGCTTGTGCCATGGACTGTACTGTGAAGATACTTTACTTCATTGCAGTTGTGGTTGGCTTATTTCTGCTGTCGTGTTATCGATCATAGCTAGAAAAAAATATTCTTGCATCCTTTATTAGCGCTGCTATAACTGCTTCACGCTGTCAATTTTTAATGTCATGTAACTGTCAATAAACCAGCCTAAAATTTGCTGGAGCTACTTTGAGATCTACTGCTGAAAGACACTTGTATCTTTTGTACTTGTGAAAAATAATAAAGAAGATCAAAGAACCAAACCTGGAAAACTTGTAAAAAAATTATTTCCTTCAGCCATCCATATTGATTTACTTGTTTCCCTGGGGCCTGCATTAATATTTGTTGTTGTGTTTCATGCAATGCCGCTGGCTTGACCATCTCTCTCCAAACCCATCTCCTGCAAATGGGGTTTTTATTACCATTATAAATCATAGAACAAGCTTAGAGCTACAAGGCTATACAGCGTTTTTTTGAGGGTTACAGATAAATGGAAAAGAAGGAACAATTGGAGAAGTGTGGCTCTCTCACAGTGACATTGTGGGCACCGTATGTACAAGACGTAACTTTTTTGTCAACCAGACTCCTTGCAAAATCCAATTAATGAGTCATTTCCAGATGGTGGCAGAGTTTGAGGGAGTGGAGTGCAGCTTGTCCTCCTTTTGGTTATCTTCCCCTTTCTTTATCTTCTTTTTTACTGTTGCACTTTTTGTTTTTTTCACCCTCCTCTTTCATTTTCCATTCTTTAAAGCTTGGAGAGTGGAGGGTGAAGAGGGAGACCTCTGGTGGCAGCAATGCTAAGATGAGCTGCACATGGCTCACACCAGCCTGGGGTGTCCTAGTGTGTGCAGAGCAGGCCACGAGCTGACTACCCTGGTCCGAACTCACTGGCTGGGCCAAAGTGCCTGGTTCGCAGCTAGGACTGGGCCCCTGAAAGAGCAGAAGAGTTGGAGAAAGGGATGAACGGGCGGATGGGCAGCATCACCTGGAAGAGTAACAGATGGGGAACAGGAGACACAGAGCCTGCACATCTATAGGCCCCTGGTTCCTGTTTGAATGCATGGTCATAGGAGAGGCAGTGGCAGAGGATTGTAACCGAGATCCTACAGCCCTTTACAGAGATCCAGCAGCAACTGGAGGAGCAGCAGAGGAGGAACATGAAGAAGAGAGAAAGATGAGCTGCATTGCAGTAATATCTTGCATTACATTCAGTATTTCAAGATGGCACTGGAACATGGCGACACCTTGCATATAACACACGAAGAAACATTTTTATGCACATGTGACAATAAATCTAAATCAACATTCACGGATGTAGATTTTGTTTGGGCATTAATATAAAATGAATTTGATCAAATTGGCCACTTGGAATCCTGTCCCAATTAATATCTAGTTTGTTGACTTTAATTGAATTAATTGATTTGGTATTTCACCAGGCAGGTTGATAATGACCACAACTATCTGATACTCGTTTCTATCCAGGTTTTTAAGGGTGCTTAATCCAAGCTGTTTAAATAAAATGAATGTTTGTTATCTCAATATTTAGAAACTTGTTGGTATGACTTTAAGGGCATGTCTGAATTTCAAATAAGATTAGGTATTTCTGTTATCAATGTTGGATTGCCTTTAACAATGAATTACATAACAGCTTGTGGATTGAATAGCATTCTCTTTGACAATCACATTAAGTTTCCTAACTCTTAAGCATTGTTTCATAAATTGCTTCATACATCAATGTTGCTCATTTAATTCTTAATCTGTGTTTTTTATCATATGTTTTCTTTTAATTTAAAGCAAATTGAAATTCACTAAAATTGAATCTGGATTATGATATCACAGAACTTTACATCCAATAATAACTTATGAGAAATTCAAATTTATGTTCGGAAGTTTAAAATGCATAGTATTATTTACTGTAGAAAGTGATACTTCTGCCACATTCTCCGATTCATTCATGTCCTTCCCTAAAGGACATTAGTGAACCAGATGAATTTTTTTCCCCAGCAATCAACAATGGATTCGTGGTCATCATAGACTTTAATTCCAGGTAATTATTGAATTCAAATTCCACCATCTGCCATGGCAGGATTTGAACCCAAGTCCCAGGACATTATCTGAGTCTCTGGATTAACAGCCTAGCAATAAAACCACCAGGCCATCACCTCCCTGACATCTGATTTCCCGATGTGAGGGTTTGTCTGGATATAACTTGTAAAGTACCCATAATACATAAAGGGTAAAAAATTCATTGTATCAGTAAAATAGTGGAATCATGAAAGAGAGATGCTGAAAGTCTTGAAATTGTTAATTGTGACTGGATTGGCTATTCTCCAATTAAGCATTTCTCCTCCTCAAAGTACTGTACTGTAGTTCAGTTTTTTTTCTTTTGAAGCATCTCCATTTTAGTGTTTGCATAGTCAGTGTCAGAAGCAGGAAGACAAGAATAAATGTATCCAGATTTCTCATTGGTTTTTCTCCTCCAACATTGAAAGCAGTTGGCTTGTAGGCTTCACTTTGGGACAAACAGAGATGTGCTGGCAATAAAACCCAGGAGAGGGATCATTTGAACACAACACCCCAGGATGCTCTAGTTAGTGAACCCCACATATCTTATGTTCCAGAAAGTGTTTTCATTTACCTAGATAGCTATGTAGATTAGTACCAGGCCTGGGAATTGAAAATAAATCCCTCTTCACTTTGATTTCATCATGTTCTTTCTCTGAATGTGCCTTGACTTTGGGAAAGTCACAGAATCCTATTACATGAGTGTGGCTGAGGCTTTAACTGGAAAATGCGTATATTTAATAGTAAAAGATCAAGTAATGACAACAGTAGCAGAATGCAAAAGCATAGCTGCAGCTGATGTACTAAAGTATTGGGCTGTAGATTTTGGCCAATGGCAAATAGATAGCTAAGTGCTTGTATATTTCTTTAATCAGACTAAAGAGCCATTAATGAGCCATCTAGGCTTGAATATTTCATTATTAACAAATTCGATACAGAAAGTGAAATAATGGATTTTTCATGGAGCAGAGTATTTGCCCCAGCCAGAAGGACACTTGCCCGGTAACCAATACATGCAGAAGTTGGTCCTGCAGACATAACATTGCTGAGCGTGGGTAAATGAACGTTTAGTGGGATTTACATCCCACTGTGGCAAGGAGTCCCAGCCATAACAGCTAGTGGTCAGGTCAATTTGCCAATAGTGCTATCAGTCCTAACAGTGCCAAAGCTCAGCCATGAGTGCTCCTGGCACTGCAAGCAGGAGCATGAAGAAGATGGGCTGTTACCAGAATGGGTATGTTCCTGACATTGAGAGTGGTGAGAGAATCTGACAGTATAGGAACGAGGAGGGAGGTGAGTGAAAGGAGGGTTTTAAGCTAAGGCAGAGGGTGGTGACATCCTGTGCAAGTGCATCCACTGAATGAAGTGGCCCCCTTCCCTCCTGTCTCTTATGAAGCCTATTTGTAAAAACCCGACTCCTCACTCCCAATCACCTATCCATTCTCACTTAATTTTGGAGTGAGTAGTACATTTTTGGATACAATTGGCTGAGTAAAAAATTTGGTGGGCATGGGTAGCTACTTTTTTTTGCATTCCCACCTGGTATGTTATGGGTAGGAGCTTGGAAATGGGCTGGATGGTGGTAATCTTGCTACTTGTCCTGGTATAAATGACCACCACTGAAAATACACTCGCTGGGGGAATGGGGTGAAGGGTCATATAAATTCAATACATGAAGAAAATGAAGAATTGAATTTAAAGGGAAAGTGAAAGAAAAGATGTGAAGAATGAAGAGATACTATAAAATGTAACCTGTTTATACCTCCAAAAAGTTACATTTTCGTGTTCATGTCAGGAATGTTGTTTGCCAATATTTAAAAATTATTTTTTCCCAATTTACCAATGAATTTTATTACTAAAAGGAATGAAGTATGAAGTACGAAATCAAATAAACTAGACTATTTACACATAAAACAAAATTAGCAGATATAAAATATATAGCAAAATACAACCTGGACTCCCAATAATACCACTTTACAGTCCTAACATCAGAACGAGTATTCTTTATTCTGTTACATGTTGAGTTTGATTTAACAGATGCTTCAACTTCTGGTCCTGACATTCGGATGGCCTCTTCCTTGAGCCTTCACACAACTGAGTGTAGACATTCTCAGCTTCAAATAAACACTTCACGGTTTTAAGTAACCATTTCTGGTCTGAAACACTTAAAGCTAAACTCCTTAAACTGGGGTACTATATTGAGTAACAGTTCTAAACTATCCCCCGTTTTTCAGATCAATTGCCTTTCACATTTAGTTCTAGGCAAACTTTTGCAAACTGCCAAAAGCAAAAAAGGCTTTCTTCAATCTCTGGGTATTTTACCTAAAATAAATAAATACCATCTGATATTCTAAATTGAAAGATTAATGCGCAAGTTCATTTTTAATTTGTAAAAACTCCCTTAATGAAAGCTAAATCCCATTGCACACCAGGAACACGCTCACCCTTAAAAAAAAATCACCATGGTTATAGAAATACAAGTTACAAGTTATTCATTCAAACCCTTCAGCCATAAAAAAAATCCACATGCCATTAACTGAAATACAAAGCCTAAACATGGTGTTATAATTTGATAAATCTCAGGCTTTGCACCGCATCTGCAAAACAATATGTTAAATTCTTTTTAGTGAATTCTATTCCTTTCCCTAAATAAAATCTTGCTAATTAGAACAGGAAGCAATTATGCAGTTTTCCTGAGTTTGAAGAAGAACAATTCTTTTATTTGCTAACCCCTGCTAACAATAATAAAGATGTGTTTTCAAACAGATTCACACACAACAGGTAAGAAATTAAAAGGGGATAGTATTCACGACCAAAAGAAATGTAAAAATATTCCAGATTAATGCCCAAATGCTGTCTTAGGTGAGTGTAAGATTTTATCTTAATATGACTGTTCAGTAGTGGGACATCAGATCAGTAGCAGCTAAGAAAATTGCAGATATCTTTGACTTCTTGGTTTTCGGATAGTTTATACATTTCACCGCATATATTTCGTTGCTTCAAGTTGCTTGATGGTTTTGTTTTCAAAATGATGAGACCCATTGCTCACATCATTATTTTCACCACAATACACAGCCCCTAATATTTTCTCAGTAACTGGTTATTTTTCTTACTCACCATTCATTGAAGTTATTTGATCTGGCCACCTTCCTTCAAAGGATTCAACTCAGTCTCATCAGAAATTCTTAGGTTCTGGTGAAGTCCCAGAGGAACAGAAATGGCCAACTGTCCTTTATTTAAAAAGAAATGATTGAAAAAAAAAATATATATAAATATATATATTAGCTTAACATCAAACATTAGGAAGCAAGCAATAATAGATCATTTAGAAAATACATTGTACAATTAATGAGTCAGCATATCTTCATGGAGGGGAAATCTTGCTTGATAAATTTATTATAATTCCTTGAAGTGGTAATAAGCAGGCTAGATAAAGAAAAGCTAGCAGATGCAACATTTGGGATTTTCAACAGGCATTCAATATTGTACCATACATGAGGCTACCTAATAAAGTGAGAGCCAAAAATGTCAGAGGTGGTATATTAGCATAGGTAAGGGATATTCTAACTAATAAAAAACAGAGTTAGAATAAAAGGGGGCTTTTTTCAGGGTTGCAACCTGTAATGAGTGGAGTGCCACGGGAATCAGTGCTGGAGCCACAATTATTTATCAGACATATTGAAGACTTGAATGAAGGAAATGAATACACTATCACCAAGTTCACAGATAACACAGATAAAGGGTTGGAAGCCAAGTAATGAGCATGATACAGAATCTACACTGGGAGAATAAATAGATTAAAATTGTGGGCAAAAATTTGGCAGATGGGACATAATATTGGAAAATGTGAGGTTATGCACTTTGGCAGGAAGAATGCATGTACTGAGTATTATCTAAATATGGAAAGACCATAGAAAGCGATAGCATAAAGGGATTTGTGTGTTCTCATGCATGAATCACAAAAAGCCATTATGTTCAGCATGCAATGGGGAAAGCAAATTGAATGTTGGCTTTTATTTAAATGGAATGGAGTATACAAAAAGGAAAAGTCTTGCTAAAACTATTCAAGGCACTTGCCAGACTACACCTGGAATGGAAAAAAGACAGATTATTAATCAATAATGTAATCAAGAGTTATGGTGCTCAGGCAGCAAAGTGGACTGGAAGATAATCAGGCCAGCCCTAATCTCACTAAATAACTGCACAGACCCAATGGGTCAATGCCTCACTTCTGCTCCTGCATGATCTCATGGTTTTCTTTCACTTCCTGACCCTGAGGAATATGAAAATTTGCAACTAACAGCTGAGATGTAGCACATTTTGACATGTTTATTTTCAAAAAGCTGCCAATCAAGTATTTATTCAAACACATTCAGTGAGATTGTTGTCCAATGCACTGGAGATTAAAGGGAGGATTTTGGACTTTGTGTCGGGAACTCCATATTCAGGACAGCTGGGAATCCTGACTCCACGCTATGTCAGAAGCAGTCACCAGCAGGAATTTTTCTCTGAATTAGTGGAGAGATTGGTCTTGCTGCCCAATTAAGGATGAATGACAGGCTCACTGGAGGGCCAATATCATCAGGGAAGGTAAATGGAAGGGGCAATTTCATCTTGATGCACACTCTCAGCAACATTTCAAAAATTTCAACCAAATGATGACCTGAGCTGCTAAGCAACCATTGAAATTGTCGGGTGTCTCACAAGCTGGGTTTTGGCTGCAGCCCAGTCAAACAGAGATGTTTGATCAGCTTGCCTGGAGTTCAGTCAACTTCTGATAATGGGCCTTAATTGGCCATCATTGTATCAGGCTACTTGCCACTCTTCTTCCTTCAACCACTTTTTGGGAAAGTAATTCAGGGTGGGAAGATGATGTTAAACCAGAATTCTGGTGGACGGCTGATTATCTCATTTTCACTCTCACATGGGCAAGAAGAAAGCCCCAAGTGACAAAAATGTCATAAATGTGTCAAGCTAAACTCTGGCATGTTTTCTTTTGTCCAATGCTCACCTTAGATGCTCCACGGCAAAATGTTAGCCAGGAGCAGTTTTCTTTATTGTAGCTATTTTGAAAAGTAATAGCATGTTCCTGCAGATTGTTTAATGGTGAGTAGATTGCATGATATTTCACTCGATTCTGTAACAAGAGGAAAGCGTTGCCAATTAGGAGGTAATTGAGGTTGTGGTTCAATAACATTCTGTCAAGAAAAGGTTTCGTTAAGCTGTTTTTGCAGGTTTAATTTGTTCCAGTGCTTGCAGTCAATGATCCTCAAGAAGGACAAATACAGACTAAATCAAAAAGTTTAGGCATTTGGAATCACAGTTTCAAAGGTCCTGTGATGAGACCAGGCCATATTAAGAACAAATCTGGTCTTCAAGCAAAGCCCAAGCCTGAGATTGCAGCACTGACAATGTGAACTGGAGGTGACGAAGGTCCATGTGAATGGGGAATGAGTGGGCACAGTATGAATCGCGGCTGAAGAAGTCTCATGTGAACTAGGGTGAATGGTGCCTTTATAAACTGGGAGTGAATGGTGTCAACGTGAACTGTCTATGAAAGACGTCAGTATGCATAGAGAGTGAATAGGCCCAGTATGCACAGGGGGCGAATGAGGCGAGTCAGGAGTTGGGAATGAGTGGGACCAGTATGAACTGCGAGTGACTGGGGCAAGCTTGGACTGGGAGTGAATGGAGTCAGAATAAACTAGGTAAATGGGACCATTAGAAATATAAAGACACCAGCAATAATGGAAGGGAAGAATGCCAAAGAATGGTGAAAGAAGAGACATAATAGTCTCCATAGAAATGTAAGGCTTCTTTCACAGAACCATTGGCCCTTAGACTCCTACTCACCTCTTAGAATTGAGCCTCTATTTCACGTTGTATTTCAATGCTCTTCCTACCAAAATGTGCCTCACTTCCCTGCCTTGAAATTCATCTGCTGTCTTTCTGATCATCTACCAAATTGTTAATGTCCTTCGAGAGTTTTACATTGTTCTCCCCATAATCTATAATGCTTCCAGGTTTTATGCATTTGCAATCTTATATATATGCACACACATACAGAGGAAGGGTCCCAATAAGCGTCCTTGGGGAGCTCCGTGACAAACCTTCCTCCAGCCTGAAAAATAGCCATCGACCATTAGTCTCTGTTTCCTATCACTAAGCCAATTTGTATCCATGTTCCTACTGACCCTTTTATTTCATGACCTATAAATGTCCTTACAAGTCCTTTGTGTGGCACTGTATCAAGTGCCTTCTGATCGTTCATGTTTTGATGTTAATCAAAATGCTGTCTCCTTTTTAAATCTAATTTTAAATCAAACATAAAGTTGAGTTCAATGGAAAATAAGATTGAAAGGCTGTAAAGTGGATGAACAATTTACTCTGGCTTGTTTTGAGGAACAACCTAAGATAAATTTATACTTCAAGCTATCCAGTGATATTAATATTAAAGAGCAAGCTTGGATTGTGAAGGTTAACCTGTTTAATTGTGGCAATCTCCTGAGAGAGCTGGCATCATAGATGGTCTGGGCTTTCATTCTCCATGTAATTGGGAGCTGTCAAATCCACAATTTTAAAAGCAAAATCCTTCCTGTGAGTCTGTCAGGCCTGTTTATGTAGATTTTTATGTTTCATTTTTTCTTTTCTCTATGTCTTTAGCATGACAAGTAAACCTGGTAAGTATTTAGTTTTTTTTCTCAGGAGGACTTAAACATTTCATATCAAACTTAAAACAAATGATTTGGCTCAAATGAAAATGGTTGTGAAATGTAGTTTGTATCAACATATATTAGATTGATTTCTTGGTTTTCTCTGAAGTTAACGTCATTAACTTGTACCTGCACAACCAGAATAATGTAGAATGATTGAAATATGGTGAAATGTTGTTTTGCAATCAATATTGAGGCAGTTTCTGTCAGAAAATGCTATTATCTTTATGCCACATTAGGCAGACACTTACACAAAGTAATATCCAAACTCCCACACCAGGCGATGGTGACATATTTCAATCTGTCAAGTAATCTTGTTTATTTAAAATTATAGGCTGCTGTATTTGCCATAGCAACCTACTACCCCCTTACTTTGACAGAATGTAGGCTGTTATGATGTTTATATGTCTGTTCAGTCAACCAAGTTATGCACCCATGTTGAGCAAATAGACTCTTGCTAATGACCCTTTCTGCTCTGAATTAATGAAAAAATTATTATCGTCATGAGAAGTGTGGACATTTCAGGAAAAAAAATCTTAAAAGTTACTGAGTAATGTTTTTTCTTAAATTAACTTGTGTCAGTGAAATGAAGCATGCAAATGAGAATGCAGTCGAGTCCACACAAGCTCTTTATTGATCGAGCCATGAGTTTTGTACATACATTGATGACAAGTGTTTGTACATTTTGAAAATGCATCTTGCAAAGGGTAAAGTCTGTTTCTCCTGTAGTCCCAGAATGTAATGCAATCTGAAGTCTCAGGAGATTATTAAGGAATATTGACATATTCACCCAAATCAAACTTTTAATGGACTGTTTTGCTCCTCAATGTAAATATTGTGCCAAAACCACTTGAGACTAACATTCCCCTGGCTTCTTTAGTTTCATATTTCACATATCTAATTATCTAAATCTCTATCGCTTAACATTTGCAAAAAAACATACAATACCAAGATTGTGGCTCCGTTGTATAGACATTAGAAGTTTAGTATGAGTTGATCGACGTCTTTGAAATTAAGCAGGAATTTCATAGCACAGATGGAGACAATGTTTTCATGTGTAGTAATGACCAAAACAAAAGGAAATCAGTGAGATGGTGGTGGCATGCTATATTCAGTGTTACATTTTACATTCATGCTGCTGTTCAAATGTTTGGATAATGATTGTCGAGGCTCCAACATGCACATAGCTGGTGAAGAATCTCTCCTGCCACATTCCAATCATGCCATGAAGCCACCTCTAATGATCATCAAGTCAGAGGGTGGAATTTGAACCCGGATATTCTGGTTCGGAGAGAGAGGCACTGCCCACTGAGCTACAAGGCCTCCAAATAGGTACATATAATTCCAATACAGTAGAAAGGAGAAATTTCAGAGAGAGATCCAAACATGGAACTCCCTACCAAAGGGGCTGTCAATTGCATATTGGTGCATCTAAAGGAGGTGATGGAGTAGTAATAATGGATTGGTATTTAACAGCTTTGGGTTGATTTTCTAGGGATAAGGGATTGAGTCCTACATGATGCATCATAAAATTTGAATTCAATAAAATCTGGAATTGAAAGCTGGCCTAATAGTTTCCGTGTAATCATGGTTGATTGTTACAAAAAGCCTCCTGGCTCACTAATGCCATTTAAGGAAAGAAATCTGCTTTCCTTACTTATTCTGACCTACAGGTGTCTCTGGATCAAAGGTAATATTGTTGACTAATTATCCACCATCTGAAAAGTCTCAACGAACTAATGAGAATCAAACCAGTAGGGAAATCTAAGCAAAATAATGTAACTAGGTGGGCTCCAAGATAATAAAATGTGAGGCTGGATGAACACAGCAGGCCAAGCAGCATCTCAGGAGCACAAAAGCTGACGTTTCGGGCCTAGACCCTTCATCAGAGAGGGGGATGGGGGGAGGGAACTGGAATAAATAGGGAGAGAGGGGGAGGCGGACCGAAGATGGAGAGTAAAGAAGATAGGTGGAGAGGGTGTAGGTGGGGAGGTAGGGAGGGGATAGGTCAGTCCAGGGAAGACGGACAGGTCAAGGAGGTGGGATGAGGTTAGTAGGTAGCTGGGGGTGCGGCTTGGGGTGGGAGGAAGGGATGGGTGAGAGGAAGAACCGGTTAGGGAGGCAGAGACAGGTTGGACTGGTTTTGGGATGCAGTGGGTGGGGGGGAAGAGCTGGGCTGGTTGTGTGGTGCAGTGGGGGGAGGGGATGAACTGGGCTGGTTTAGGGATGCAGTCGGGGAAGGGGAGATTTTGAAACTGGTGAAGTCCACATTGATACCATATGGCTGCAGGGTTCCCAGGCGGAATATGAGTTGCTGTTCCTGCAACCTTCGGGTGGCATCATTGTGGCAGTGCAGGAGGCCCATGATGGACATGTCATCAAGAGAATGGGAGGGGGAGTGGAAATGGTTTGCGACTGGGAGGTGCAGTTGTTTGTTGCGAACTGAGCGGAGGTGTTCTGCAAAGCGGTCCCCAAGCCTCCGCTTGGTTTCCCCAATGTAGAGGAAGCCGCACCGGGTACAGTGGATGCAGTATACCACATTGGCAGATGTGCAGGTGAACCTCTGCTTAATGTGGAATGTCATCTTGGGGCCTGGGATGGGGGTGAGGGAGGAGGTGTGGGGACAAGTGTAGCATTTCCTGCGGTTGCAGGGGAAGGTGCCGGGTGTGGTGGGGTTGGAGGGCAGTGTGGAGCGAACAAGGGAGTCACGGAGAGAGTGGTCTCTCCGGAAAGCAGACAGGGGTGGGGATGGAAAAATGTCTTGGGTGGTGGGGTCGGATTGTAAATGGCGGAAGTGTCGGAGGATAATGCGTTGTATCCGGAGGTTGGTAGGGTGGTGTGTGAGAACGAGGGGGATCCTCTTGGGGCGGTTGTGGCGGGGGCGGGGTGTGAGGGATGTGTCGCGGGAAATGCGGGAGACGCGGTCAAGGGCGTTCTCAATCACCGTGGGGGGGAAGTTGCGGTCCTTAAAGAACTTGGACATCTGGGATGTGCGGGAGTGGAATGTCTTATCGTGGGAGCAGATGCGGCGGAGGCGGAGGAATTGGGAATAGGGGATGGAATTTTTGCAGGAGGGTGGGTGGGAGGAGGTGTATTCTAGGTAGCTGTGGGAGTCGGTGGGCTTGAAATGGACATCAGTTACAAGCTGGTTGCCTGAGATGGAGACTGAGAGGTCCAGGAAGGTGAGGGATGTGCTGGAGATGGCCCAGGTGAACTGAAGGTTGGGGTGGAAGGTGTTGGTGAAGTGGATGAACTGTTCGAGCTCCTCTGGGGAGCAAGAGGCGGCGCCGATACAGTCATCAATGTACCGGAGGAAGAGGTGGGGTTTGGGGCCTGTGTAGGTGCGGAAGATGGACTGTTCCTGGCATTGAACTAGGCAGTGGAAATTGCAATGACAAAGCTAACGTTGCTGACACTACAATATTCTCTTTACTGACTTCTGAGGGCTTGTAGCAAAATTGGGAGAACTGTCCCAACATCCAGCTCCTAAGTCATCATCCTAAAATTATGACTATGTCACAGACACCAACATCATCGGCACTGGTTATGTCCATCCCATCAGAAGGACGGATCCACAAAAGGTGGCAGCACACTGATGTAAGATCAGGAAGGAGTTTCCCTGGGAATCCTCATTGCAGATTCCATGAAATCATATTGCATCAGATGAAACTTGGGCAAACAACTCAGCTGCTTACTACCTATCGGCCCCCGTTTTTAGCTGATGTATCAGTCTCCTCCATGCTGAAGCCATTGGAAATATGAAGTTGATCAAGATAGAGAATATACCCTGGGAGGGAAACTTCAATGTTGATCAACAAGATTATCTCAGTGGCACCACAATTGATTGGGCCTGCCAAGTTCTATACAATATGGCTGTTAGTGAGCACTATGGTATCTGGTAACAGCACCAACAAAAGGCAAAAATACTTGCCCATGTCCTCTCCAACCTATCTGTCACAAATATATCCATCCATGGTTATACCAGTAGGATTTTTTTAGTTATTCACTCAATGGATGTGGCTGTCACTGGTTGGGCCAGCATTCATTGCTCAACTCTGGTTGTCCTTGCAAAGGTGGTAATGACATAAGAACATAAGAAGTAGGGACAGGAGTAGGCCCTGCCATTCAATACGATCATGGCTGATCTTTCTCGTCTACTCATTTCCACATACTTGCCTGCTTACCTTTACTGTTCAAAAATCTTAAAACTTGCCTTAAAAGCATTCAATGAGGTACCTGGGGTGGCTCAGTGGCTCATACTGCTGCCTTGCAGTGGTAGGGACCTCGGTTCAATTCCACCCTCAGGCCACTGTCTGTGTGGAGTTTGCACATTCTCCTTGTGTCTGTGTGGGTTTCCTCTGGGCGCTTTGCTTTCTTCCCACAGTCCAAAGATATGCAGACTAGCTGGATTGGCTATGCTAAATCACCTAAGTGTTCAGGGATGTGTAGATTAGGTGGATAACAGGGGGCTTGGGTCTGGATGGGATGCTTTGAAGTTTGGTGTGGGGCCAAAAGGCCTGTTTCAACATTGTAGGGATTCTGGGATTCAACTGCTTCACGGGACAGGGAATTCCATAGACTTACAACCCTTTGGGTGAAGAAGTTCCACCACAAATCAGTCCTTGATCCCCTTCACCTCATTTTGAGGCTCCGGCCTTTAGTTCCAGTTTCATCCGCAAATGAAAACAATCTCACTGCTCCTTTCTTATTTATTCCCCTCATGATTTTATATGTTTCCATAAGATCCTCCCTCATTCTTCTAAATTCCAATGAGTACAGTTCCAGTCTGCTCAATCTCTCCTCATAAGCCAACCCTCTAAATTCCAGAATTAACCTAGTGAATTGCCTTCTTGAATTGCTCAGTCCATGTACCGAGTGTTGAACAAAAAATCTGTCAGGGAAAGAATTCCAGGATTTGACCTAGTGACTGTGAAGGAATTGTGATTTATTTCCAAGTCAGGAAGGTGAGTGGCTTGGAGGGGAACTTCCAGGTGATGGTGTTCAAATGTATCTGCTGCCCTCACCCTTCGAGATGGTAGTGTTTCATGGGTTTGGAAGGTGCTGTCTCAGGGGCCTTGGTGCTCCAAATACTGAAAGAGATCAGCCAGACTGTACACAAGGAACAGCTAGTGAATTAGGGCATGTGGAGATATTTAAGGAATTATGAAAGTTTTCTTTCAGGCATACTGTTGTTGCACAAAGTGAGGAGGTGGATGGGCGAGGAGTGACTTTGTTTGAAACAACGGCTTCATTTGCCTACTCCAATTGGCCCATTCTGCTCTCAACTTAATCACTGGTCTTTCATTCAATTGCATTTTCTAACCTGTTAATTGAAACCTAATGACTCCCTACATGGTTTTGAAACTCACTGATGGTGGAATACCTATGTCTACGGCTTTCTCTTTCTTCTAAGGTTCTGTCATAGGTGCTCTTGGGTGGATTTGGCTTCATCTGCAAATTGAAATCTAACTGCCTTCCCACATGTTTTCATGTAATTAACAATTTTTACTGGGAGGTGTTGACTCATGTATCACTCTTTGCCTTACTTATTTTTTAATTATAATTTCTCAAAATAAAGTGAAGAAAACAATGACTATAACAATTATTTCATTGTGTTAGGAGAATTTTTCATATTGGATCTTTACTGATTTAATATTATGACTTCCATTAATTGTTTCCTTTTATTATAAGAACAACATTCTTCACATCCATGCATCCAAAATGCCACTCATCAACCAGCCTCCTCCATTTGCAGGTGTGTCCTCTGTTACTACTTTTTAGTTAAATGCTTGATGCAACTTCTTCCAAGACATGAAATTTGTGCCTGCGATTTATTGTCCGGTTCTTTAATCTTTTGCACGTGCCTGTGGCTGCCTGATACATCAGAAGGCTTTCTTCAATTCACAGAAACCTCAATGGATGAATCACTGAACTAGGTTTCATATGTCTGGCATTTTGCCAAAGGTTTCGGAAATTCCTGGTTTGATTTAATGGATGTTTTGTCATTCGTATTAATTAAATGGTTTATTAAATGCTAGCAAACAATTGAAGGAGCATTGTAGGAAGTGGTCATTGTTGATTATTTCCACGTTGTTTCCCACAAAATTAGCTGCTTGAAATAGACCTTAGCAATATTGCAGTGCCTCAACATTTTGCCCAGCATTTGTTAAAAGCTATAATAAATAGACTTCTTGCATCTTTCGTGGGGAAGGAGATGTACTCTTTTGAGTTTGGTGCCTAAATGTGAAGCTCAAACTCCCTTTAAACATGAGCTGTAGATTTGTTTGAAATGTCATTTCCCACACTAAAGAGGTAATTGTACAACGTAATGAAATATTCAACAGACGAGCACCCACATCTCACTCTCAGTAGAAGAAAGGCCTTTACCAGACTAATGTTACATCTAAAACATCCCTTGGCTGCCAATTACCAGACTTTACAAAAAGTATTTTTGTATCTCTCATCAAAACTGCCCTAATGTCTGCACATTGGAAAAACAAGGTCTTAAAGTGATTATTTGCCCTGGTTACTACTGGAATGTTGGCAGTGACAAAGGCAAGATGAAAGGAATTAGCCAATTACAGTTAGGAGACTCTACTGACTCAGTAAACCACAATGTAGCTGATAAGGTTCACTCTGTCGTCTGAGCCTGGTGACTTTCATAGTCACTTTATACTCTTTCTTTCTAAACTATTTTATCTAATCTAATGGTTCTTATCTTCTATGATTTAATAAGCATGATCTTTACAATTTAGACTGTTTATTCTGCTTGACCTGATGTAGTCAGTATATCCTTCTTATAAAGGTATAGGTGATTGTGGAAATGACTTAACCTGTAAAGGTCTGATTCAATAAGTACTTTTAGAACAGAAAGTGCAGGAACAGATTTTGGATAGGCGATATCAAAACTGTTAACTGTTTTGAGATTTCTGAATGATTTATTTAGAAGGACTTCAGTAAAAGATAGAAACAAATATAGTGTATATTTTAAAGAACACTATTAAAGTAAGAACAATGATCAAATTATACAGAATAATAAAGTAAGCTCTTGTGTAAGTTCATGTATGTTGTGACATTGGTCCATTCCTTGTTGAAGGAGTCCTGAACAAAGAGATATAATCTTGACACTGGAGAGAGGATGAGGTGAGGGAGTAGTGGGGTGTAGAGTTTTCACTTAGGGTACAAATCGACAGCCTGAATGCGAGTTAGATCCCAACGCTGCTATAGTCTAGAGAAGTACTTTTTAGCTATCAAGCTGTACTCCAATTTGGATATCTTCAAAAGTAAAATTTATTATAATTTTGGGATAGTATGAAGTAAAATTGTCTTTATTTCACTCCAGAAAGGCTTGGAATTAGCTCTAACTATTTTTTATAAGCTATGCTTTAATTGATCCTTATTAGCGAGTTTTGAGAAGATTTGTAGCTCAGGTTGAGGTTCTGGATGTGAGCTTGCTCGCTGAGCTGGAAGGTTAGTTTTCAGACGTTTCGTCACCATTCTAGGTAACATCATCAGTGAGTCTCTGACGAAGCGCTAGTGTTATGTCCCGCTGTTTTATGGGTATCCTATGAAAACAGTCTGCCGATTCCTCAGCAATAAACCCAAACAAACAGACAAAACGGGCTCAGAAACCATAACCACTCTCCCCTACATCAAAGACATTTCCGAAATGACTGCCAGACTATTCGGACCTCTTGGCATCAGGGTAGCCCACAAACCCACCAGCACACTAAAAGAGCAGCTAATGAACTTAAAAGACCCTATACAGACAACAAGCAAAACGAACGTCATCTACAAAATACCTTGCAAGAACTGTGACAAACACTACATTGGACAAACAGGCAGAAAGCTAGCCACCAGGATACATGAACATCAACTGGCCACAAAACGACATGACCCACTATCACTCGTATCCTTACACACAGATGAGGAAAGACATCACTTTGATTGGGACAACACATCCATCCTAGGACAAGCCAAACAGAGACACGCACGAGAATTCCTAGAAGCGTGGCATTCCAGCCGGAACTCCATCAATAAACACATTGATTTGGAGCCAAGCTACCATCCCCTGAGAAAAAGAACAGGAAATGACATCACCAACACAGGAAATGACATCACCAACCCAAGGAAACCTAACCAGGTAAGTAGAAAGCGGGACATAACCCCAGCGCTTCGTCGGAGGCTCACTGATGATGTTACCTAGAATGGTGACAAAACATCTGACATTGCTTGGCTGGCAGTGAGAGGGGCTCTGCCAGTGAGATCCTTTATGCATGCCCGGAATCTCTGCGCCACCGCACGCTGCCCTCGAGGCGGCTGCAGGGGGGACGAGACTGTCGATCACCTCCTCCTGGAGTGTGCCTATGCGCAGGAGGTCTGGAGGGGAATGCAGTAGTATTTGTCGAAGTTCGTCCCGAGCAGCTCCGTGACGCGGGACTCCGTGCTCTATGGGCTGTTTCCCAGGACGCACACCGAGACCAACATCAACTGCACCTGGAGGACCATCAATGCGGTGAAAGACGCTCTTTGGTCTGCCCGCAACTTGCTGGTCTGCCAGCTGAAAGAACTGACCCCGAGTGAGTGTTGCAGACTGGCGCACTCCAAGGTCCAGGACTACGTGCTGAGGGACGCTCTAAAGCTTGGGGCAGCCGCCGCCAAGGCGCGGTGGGGAAAGACCACCGTATGAAACCCCTTGTCCAGAATGGAAAGAAGGGCCCTATCTGGTAACTGGGCCCAGCTGGCGCCTTCCCCAACTGGTCAGGGGGCCAACGGGGACTGTGCGGGGTGACGACTGCAGGGGTATTTTCTTTGCTTCGTTTTTATCTTCTTTTTTTTCCTTTCGTTGGTGTACGTACCCCTTGGGTAACCCAGAGTGGCTTGCATGACTGGGTAGGTGTATAAATATGTTTTATTTTTTGTACATCCTATGAATAAAGTATATTTTTTCAAATTAAAAAAAAGGTGACGAAACGTCTGAAAACTGATCCATATTGTTTAGTAGTTCGCCATGAATCTTGATACTTCACCATTCATCGTGATTTCTAACCTTCTGAGATTTGAGTAGAGAAATGCCTTGAGGTATTTAGCTACTCTTTAAATGCATCTAAGGACAAGGCTCTTAGATTATCATAAACTACTTAATACCTTATTAATGAAATTTAATTTAATTGTTGTAAACTAAAAATAGCAAAACAACGTATTGTTATGAACATGATTCCCCTTCCTCACCTAATCATAACAAACTTAGGAATTTGGTCCATGACATTCTCATGGCAAACAACAAAATTAGAGTGAGGGAAATTAACTGAGCCTTGTCCTTGGGTGAATTAAGAGGGTAGCTGGACAAGGTGCTTTTCCATCCAAAACCCCAGAAAATGGAAATTGTAAAACAGGTGGTGAAATATTGAGATTCAGTGAGCTGCTGGACAAATGGATCAATCTGCATACCTTGGGCACCTCATGATACTGAGAATTGACATTGAGAATGAACTTTAACAATGCCTCAAGTCTCTGAGTGCAGTCTTTGAGAATCTGAAAAACAAAATGTTCACAACAAAGACCTCAAACCTAACACAAAGATCTCCAGGGTATCAGTCTTAGCTGCTCTCTTATATGTGTCAGAGATGTGGATAATGTACAAGAGACACCTGAAATCTCTTGAGAAATATTATCAGTGAAGCCTCTGCAAAATTCTACAAATCCTCTGGCAGGATATGCTACTCTATTTAAGTCCAAAATCCCAATGCTCAGGACCTGCATGGAGGCTGCTAATGAACTACATCTACCATGAAGGCCCTCTTCTCCTGGATGGACCTACTTCTAGAGTCTTCTTTCTCTCTCTGGTGTTTGTAAATTCAAATCAGCAGACAATCTAGCAACTGTTTCTGCGGGGTGGTTTGCCCATAATGTAACTGAAATCACATGCTCGTTTGCAATTTTTTTTGAACTAAATGTTCAACTTTACTTTCTGACCTTTTAAACAACAAAATGGGGCCAGACCTTCACAGAACAGAAAGCTTACAATCAACTATCGGACCTCACTTTAGAATTTATGCTGGCAAAAAATAATAATATATTACGAACATTCATAGCATTATTTTGTGGGAAATAATTTTGTTGCTAAAAGTACGTATATATTCCTTAAATTGAAAAGAACAGTGTAGATAAGCTAGAGAAACTGACGAAAGCCTTCAGTAAGTGTATCGAGATGGGTCACGCAAATTAAATCACAGGAAGTAGCAAAGAAGCCAGGAATGGCTGAATATTTAGAAGTCTGACAAGCGCAGAAAAACCTATTATGTTTGTGATGGCTCAGGAAAGGTCACTTGAATTGAACAGGTTTGAGTTTCAGTCACAAGTTTCAGAAAGGGTGAGGATAGATCCTGTGGAGTTAAAAGGTCTGGAGCTAGGACAAAGGCCACAAAAGAAAATGGGAATAAGTGGCAAGAAATGACAGGCCAAAGCCAGAAAATATTGAACATGAGAACCATGGGAAAATAGGACCACAGCTTTGCATGGCACAGTGAATAAACACGTTGGTATGACATAAGCTTAGAAGAGCTACATCTACAGAAAATAGGATGTTTGCAAATAAAGTATTCAGTATGTATATAAAGTATGCAATTTGGCCCAGCACCAGTACAGAGAGAATGATCAGCAGCGGGAACAAAGGTGATCTGCAGCATAGGAGTTAGTCGTATCAGAATATGCACAGGAAGGAACAGTTAGTCTAAAGACCAAACCATAGTCAGCAATGATGATATCAACATGGGCATTGTGTCGTGATGGTATTAGAGGATTACATTGAGCGTCACGAGATACCAAGTTTTTTAACAGTCAAACTAAATGAAGCGAGGGTATGGGTCATAGTATTTTTTTGAAGGGAATTTGTTATTATTAGCATCTTTAATCTAATAAACTATGGTGAGATCATGAGATCAATGTGGCATATGACTATTGCAATGTGAGAATGTATACTGCCTTTGACTGGGACTGTCAGTGTGACCTGGACACTGCCCCCAGAGGCTTCTCCCATGCTAAGATGATAAAGAGCTCTGAAAAATGATCGAATTGTAGCCTCGAGCATGAAAGTCTAGACTTCTCTTTGACAGATCTCCCCAACACTGATCCCAAATGTTTTATGATAAAACTACAGAGTGACCAGTGGAGTTCTAAAAGAAATTACCTGATACAAACTCAACTGGCACCATACAACAGCCCAGATCATCTTAAATATATCCTGATGTGCGCTCACTCCTATCTCCGTGACAAACCAAGTTGACCCCAGTTCAGAAGCTAAAGAATTGACAGCACCAGTTAAGTCACAGTTTATCAAAGGCCTATTTCAGAGTGAGGAGAGGGGACTCTGGAGCAGGGTTATGTTCTGCAAGGGCAGTGGTACCCTGGAACAAGCTTGCAATGATGTCACCAAGTTGCGTATTACTGAGTATAATTTGACAGAATGGACAGACTAGAATGCACTGCCATTTAGAATCTAGAAGAACAAGAAGCTAGATTACCACATGGGCATGAACACACAGAGAGATGAGAGTATGAGTCAGAGCTTGGTATATCGATGATTACCATGGATAGCAGTAATTGGTATTAATGTTTAATAAATAGCGTTAATTTGAAGTCTAAGCCTGAAGCCAGATTTTCACTTTGCTTCTCCATGACCAAACTTGAGCCCAACTCATCATGTGACATCAAACCACACAATAAAAATGTTTGGTTGAAATGTTATTCATGGACTCTGAAGGACCATTTCCTTTTAACCAATCTCCATGAAGAATTTTGTTTTAAAGTGAGGAAATACTCACTTGATTGAGCCCCCTCCATCCCTGACTCTCTTTCTTCCTTCAGTTTAATGTGTGTACCTAATGAAAAGCCCCACTGATTTCCACTGGATGTTCTTCTTGTGTGCTGAGAACAGGAGGTTGGAACGGAAGCCTAACTGAAGGGAGTCGAAGATTGGTGGGCAAATCCCCTCAATGATTTTAGCTGCTGATCTGACGTACTAAAAAGCTCCCTGAAACTATAGCCCATTCTGAAACTTCACCTTCAGCAGAGGTGAGAGAGAATACTAAATTGGAACTATGAACAATCAATAGTGTAAAGATTTTAGGGAAGATTTCTTTTTTAACAACTTGCAGGTTTACAGTGTTTTCAACATAGAAAGCTGTTCTAAGGTGCTTCATCAACACATTATAGGAAATAGAATTCTGAACTAAAGAAATGGGAATGTTTTCAGAGGGGAGGAAAATGCTTTTGAATAAATCGATTTTATGAAGGGTCTTAAAGGAGAAGAGAGAGGTGAAGAGGATTTTCTCTGCTGAGGTCTGAGAAGAACATCTTCAGGCTAATCAAAACAAATCTTTATATTGAGTCTTTTACAACCTTGGGACTTTTCAAAGGACTTTGTAGTTAATGAAATAGTGTTACTTGAAACACAGTTACTACAGGAGCAAATGTGCACACAGGACCCCATAAACACCGAAGAGATTATGACCAGGTAATCTGTTTTAGTAATGTTATTTGAGGGAAAATATTGGCTAAGACATCAGGACAACCCCCTATTCTTCCTTGAGTAATACCATGGAATCTTTTTCAGCCACCTGAACAAGCAAACAGAATGTTTCATCTAGAAGGCAGTACCTTTATCAGTGTAGCACTCGGCTCAGGGAGTGTCAGCCTAGATTAAGTGCTCAAGTCTCCAAAGTGAAACCTATTATAAAATACAATACCACCAGTTTCCAGGAAATTAAGACTAAATATTTCAGACCTGTTAGCACACGACAGCCACACACCTGGCACTTTCAATTCTTAAAATAACTGTTACGTTAGAAGAAATCTTCTAAACTATAATGAAACCTAATTACTTTAGTTTATTAAGCAAACATTGACAGTTATCTGTGATTTACTGACATAACTGTTTTGCATTTTAATTTGTTTTATCATGATGTGAATATTGTAATGCTTTGTTGAGTTGTAAAGTAAAACATTTTTGGCAACAACAGTAAGACGCTACATGGCTAGTTGTTATCATTATCCACAGATACTATGTCTATATTTCCTTAGCTGAGTTAATAAAATGTTGTATCAGGATGACTCAGACATACACCAATTAAAATGGTTCATATTTATGCTGCTATGTGTTTTGAATTCTGGTGCTGGCTAGCAATTAAGTCCTCCAGCTGTGCAGGTGACATGCTTCATGAATCAACAGGGGCCTGGGTAGTGTGCTCCTGTGTGTACACCTCTGGCTGTAAAACTAGCTCCAGCAGCCTCCATCTGCATAGAAGATATGTTACTTTTTTAATTTGTTGAGCTGTAAACAAACCATTGCTCCTTGAAGTACAGCAGACAACATAAAGGCATCATGTCTTCTTTCCATCTTCGAGTGCTTATTACTTATTTATGGGCTAAACTTGATCAACGGGGGTGTCATGGCGGCTCATTGGTTAGCAAGGCTGCCTCAAAGCACGAGGGACCCTGGTTTGATTAGGCAACTGTCTGTGTGGAGGTTGTACATTCTCCTTGTGTCTGTGTGGATTTACTCCGGGTGCTCCGGTTTCCTCCCACAGTCCAAAGATGTGCAGGCTAGGTGGATTTGCCATGCTAAATTGTCCCGTAGTGTTCAGGGACGTGCAAGCTGGGTGAAATAGCCATAATAAGATTCGGGTTATGGGGCTGGGTCTGGGTGGATATTCTATGGAGGGTTGGTGCAGACTCGATGGGCCAGATACCCTCATTCCACACTGTAGGGGTTCTACAAGCATGATGCGGATCACTGTAGTGGCAGTGAAACCAATTAATGGTCAAACACGGGCGGCACTGAGACAGTGATCATAGTGTTATCTGATGCCAAGACCAGAAAATCTTACTATATAGCATAAAGGTGTGGTGATATTATTCCTCAAAATTGTTTAAAAATTAGGATTCTTTGTAAATTCCTTATAATTTACTTTTATATCCACCCTGTATCAGACAAAATTGAGCTACAATACAGTCTGCCCCTTCATCCAAATCATTAATGTCGATCATAAATAGTTGAAATTACAATTTTGATCCCTGTTTTACTCCAATATTTACAGTCAGCCTGAAAATGAATCATTTACCCAACTCCCTGATTCTTGCTCGTTAGTTAATTGCCTACCTATACCACATTATCCCAATACCAGTCAAACATACATACAAATATGTATTAGGAGCAGAGACCAAGGGAGCATGGCTGGTCTGATTACTCCATATTCCTGTCTAACACTGGCAACCTTTCACCCATGTCATATCAAGAATCCAATGATCTTTGCCTTAAAACGTTCACATTGTGAACACCTGTTATATCTTGTCCACCAAAAAATAACCTATTTATGCCTTCACACTGTTTCCTATTAGATAAGCATCTTCCACCAATGCCAATATGTTGTTCTCCCCACCCCACCCCATCACCAGCTCATGCTTCACCATGAGCCTTTACTTTCCTCAATAATCTTTATTGTAGCACCTTGTTGAATGCTTCCGGAAACTCAAGTACAGCACATCGAGCAATTCACCTTTACTCACAATATATTATTTCCTCAAAGAACTTCAGTGAATTAGCTAGACATAATTTCTCTTTTAGAATATTCCTTCCTTCCACCACTAATGCACAGTGGGAGAGGTTTGTACTATCTATAAGACACCTTGCTACAAATTTCCAAGGCTTAGATAGCACTCTCGAATTCTGTGTCCTCTACCACCATAAATAGGAACATTATCTCAAATAAGCTCCCCTCAGGCCATATCACATCCTTACTTGAAATTAGCGATAACACAGTTTGGAGCTGGAGGAGCACAGCAGGCCAGGCAGCATCAGAGGAGCAGGAAAGTTGATATTTTGGGCTGAACTCTTCTTCACAAAATGTCAACTCTGACACCAACATCTACACTTCTTACTATCTCTCACTTGAAATCATATCTCCGTTATTTCAGTGAGGCTGGATTGTAATCCTGAAACTCTCCCTGATAGTAATGTGGGTGTATCTACATCACATGGACTGTGGTGGTTCAAGAAGGCAGCTCACCACTATCTACTCAAGGTAATTAGAATGGGCAATAATTGCTGGCCAACCCAATGAAGCCCCCAACTTGCGAATGAATAAAATAAACTACTGTACTGATCTTACCCTATATTTACAATGCTAATCCACCTCCTTGCCTTTTCTTCCCATCCATCTTGTTATGAATTTGACGCACATTCATATAAGAGCATTTAATTTTATCTTCTTATCATATAGAACACATAGTACAGAAGCACTCCCTTTAGTTCATGTTGCTGTTTACCTTTCACATAACATTCCTCTCACCCTCCTTTGTCCATCTAGATAACAACTTACATTCTTTTTAATTATTGCATTCTTCTTACTCACTTTAAATGCATCAATGTTCATTATCTCATCTGCATCCTGTGGCAGAAACGTAAAGTTTCACCCTCTTACTGGGTGAAGAGGTTTCTCTTGACTTCCTGATTGGATTTATTAATGGATAGTTTACATTTATGACTCATAATTCATTTTGGTTTTTTCAAGGCCCATAACGGCTAATTTGTTGACCCATTATGATTTTGGAAATGTGTGAGTATGCTATCAAAACACACTTGTACAGAGACTTATGTTCATCTCCCTCCTATTCCACCTGCCTTGTTAGAGATTGTGAATGCCACTCGACCAAATGTATTTGTAAATTTACCACAGCATGGATTGGATTATTGCCCTTTTGCATGTAATGAAATGGCTAAAAGTAGTTGTTCAACAGCAAAAAGCTTCTTTGTTAGAATTCTAAATGAAATTAATGGATTCATTCAAGAAAATTTTCAAAAATTAATTTGCTTTTCTCTAACATTTGATTCTTAGATCAGCATAATGGCTCTAAAAATAACTACTCATAAACCAAAACACAGAGCTCCTGGTTATCAATAGGTAAAGAATAAAAGATAAGTGAAGCAAATAAGAACAAACTCAAAACTCTTAGCTGATTAAAAATAACCCACATATTAAAAAAAATTGAAATAAATCTGCAAATAGTCTTTATATTCACACACATTGGACCATTGGTGGGTAATGGGTAGCCAATTGTTTGTTTTATGAACTGAACCACAACACAGTCACCACCAGATAATTCTGTCCCTGTTGTATTTTAATACAAGGTTTCAGTTTGCACAGTGTTAGGCTCAGGGGCTGCATGACATCACATTGTGAGGCAAGCAGTATGCTTATTTGTATATCAGTATGCGGTGCTCTGAGGATAGAATTGATTTTCAATTCGCAGTTTCAGCTGAGATGAGGGATGATCATGGAATGAAGGAGTGAAGCTTTAGTGGCAGCAGTAAAAGCTACAGCCATGGATAGCCTAAATGTACCCTTCTAGAACCGGGCAGGGAAGAAAACTGGAAAGCAAATTTCTTCATTTCTTTGCTGAGTAAAACCAGTTCCAAGGGTCAAACCCAGTTGACATAATGGGGTATACAACTGGCAAGTAGACAAGCAAAAAAAATTATCTTGATCTTGCTAATTATTAACATAGACACCAACTAGGGTTCAGGAATAGCTCATTTTCTACTCAGGGAATTTGTGTATACCAAACTCACATTCGCTTTGGATATTCAATGTTTGAGTAGAAGTGAAAACAATCACATTCTCTCACAGCATGTTGTGTTGTGGCACAGATTCTAGGACAGACAGGGCTGTACCTTTAGGGCACTTACATGACATAATGATGTGATATCTGAGGATAATTGTATCTGCCTCCCTTCCAATGACACTCATTTGCATAATGGAGTCAGTGTAGTCAGTTATGTGTATGTGATGTTTAGTGGCATTGGTAACCTTGGATAAGTCTGCGATTTTGTAGCATTGTAAATAGTTAATATTGTAAATGCCAATCAAGGTATTTGATTCAAAATTTGTTGCATATGTTACATGGGCTAAAGTATTGAAAACCACAAAGCATATACTAACTACTCAGTCACTGTGCTGCCCTATAATTATTGTGTCTTAACTGCTCTCTGAAATGGCCTAGCAAGCCGCTGAAGGGCAGTTAGGGCTAGGCAACAAATATGGATCTTTCCTTTGCTGCCCTCACCCCTTGCCAGAATAAACAAAAATAGCAGCAGTGAACTCACTACAGTACAGTAGACTGTTACTTGTTACAGCAGGAATATCTAGCCTTTTTTATGACAATATTGAACCAAATGATCAAAAGGAAAATCCCATGAGAAAGTTTCAGATAGTGGACAGCTGAAAATTGGATGCTTGTAAAATGCTCTTCATTCCTGAAGCACAGTCAAATAGTACAAATAAACAGAAGCTTTACTCAGAATCCTTGCAGGCTCTTGAGAAAAATCGAGAATTTGGCAGTAGTACGTTTTAGATATTTCACTGCATTTCATTAAATTCTGAAAATTGACTTCACAGTTCCATCCAGTTCCTTTGGGAGAGGCAGGTTGTTGGGAGAGAACTTTTAATACAAATATTTCAGAGCTGAAAATGTGTGCAAGATTTAAGGGAACTTTGAACATGGAAACCATATAGAAAATGGATGACAATAAACTGCAGGATGTAAGAATTTTGCTAATTTAGATAGCTACACATCAGTGACTGTAAACATTTTCCTGTGTCCTGTTCTGAGTAAGAAAATGATTCTACCATAGTCTAACAATAATTTCCTTACAATAAGTATGGAACAGATTCAATTAAAGATTGCTCCCAGAAATACAAGTGGATGACTGCTTAACATGTTGTTTGAAATTTCCCCTCCATCACTGGAGCTGTTAATCTTTTTATTTGAAATCGATTGGTGTTTCTTGAAATGGTGAGTTGTGATGTTTCAGATGAATCAGTTTAGAATTCATTAATTAAAGCATTAAGGATTTCAGGACCTGAGAGTTCCTGTATTTTGCTTTTCTCCACACTCTTCCCAACTTTTTTGTCTTTCATCCTGAAGATCTTATTGATGCTACTTTGCAATTATTCCACAAGAACTTGCAGCATCTCAGACTTTACATCCCATGGATGTTTGTCAGTGAATGTGAGGAGGTTAATGCTTAATTGGGATTACAAACATACAAGCATGCACATACATGCACTTTACATCCACGTACACATACATACATACACACACATTGTACATACATGTATATGCACATGTATATACACATATAAATGCACACATACTTGCATATACACATTTTACATATATGAATATACATACATACGTACTTCCATCTGCACTTATATGTATGAACATACACAGATAGACTCATTTTACATACGCATATACACACATGTATATACGTGCATACACACACTTACATGCATGGGTTCATGCATGCACACATTGTACATACATGCATACACATGGGCACATGCACGCATACACACATATCCACTTTCTAATTTTTCAGCAAGCCAGCATTGGAGATTATTTATTTTCCCTTTCTGAGTTTACTAGCACCAAAGTCTTTGGTAAGCCCTTTCCACTTACTTGGGTATGATCAGTAATGCAAAACAGATCAGGAATTGAATAGTCTGGTTTGCAATACTACATGAGATGGTGCATTTAATCACCAATTGGCCGTGGATCAATTCAGAAGCAGATTTTTAAATTAATATCTATGTGTTAATCAGCAGCTATGTTAGAAAGGACTCGCGTCCTGAGGCTTGAAAAACATGTGTCCGTTCGAGTCTCTGCTTCTGACTGTCTTCCAGGAAACTCTGCTGGGAAGCTGAAATAAGGACAGGATAACAGCTGAATCAGATATGAAGCTTACCAAATCATCCATCAACAAACACATTGATATGGAGCCCATCTACCATCCTCTGAGAAAAAGAACAGGAAATGACATCACCAATGCAGAAAATGACATGACCAACCCAAGGAAACCTAAACAGATAAATAGAAAGCGGGACATAACACCAGCGCTTCACCGGAGGCTCACTGATGATGTTACCTAGAATGGTGATGAAACGTCTGAAAACTAACCTGCCGGCTCAGTGAGCAAACTCACATCCAGAACCTCAACCTGAGCTACAAATCTTCTCAAAGCTCGCTAGCTTACCAAAGCCAAATAGCTTGTTCATTGCTGAGGCATCTGGACATTTGAGTGAAATACTACTGGCATCCCATGCAGAAAGGTGGATGGCATGGTAATAATGTCATTAAACTAATAATCCAGAATCCCAGGTTAATGTTCCGACGACCCAAGTTTGAATCCTACCATGGGAGTTGGTAAAATGTGAATTTAACAATCACTGGGGAGAAAGAAAGCTAGTTTATCAGTGACTATATAACCCCATCAATTGTCACATAAAACTATCTGGTTCACTTATGGCCTTTAGAGGACATCTACTACCCTTATCCAGTCTGACCGACATCCGACTCCATACCCACAGCAATATTATTGACTCCTAACTGCCATCCTGGCAATCAGGGTTGGACAATAAATCCTTATCTAGCCAGTGAATGCCCACAGCTTTTAAATGAATTTCAGGAGAAAACCGAGCAATGCCACCCCAACGAGTCTGGTCAAGATGGCCAGGGATTGGAAAAATTGGTCAGAAAAAGATGGCATGAAACAATTCAGATCCAAATGAGTTCATCACTTAAAAGCCTATTTCTCGCAGTCCATTAAATGTAGGAAATCCAGTAGGATTGTTGTTTTGGAGAGAATGATTAATTTTTTTTCACGTGTCTCTCTTAATGACATTATTAAAAGTCGTTAAAGTCATCATTTATTGTGGCAAGAGCTGCAGGATTCATTTTAATAGCTGGCACCTTTTGTCTGTAACTCAAATCCTGAATGCTAATGTCGGCTGTATTCCCAGTAATATGACCATTATCAGTCTAGTCATATTCTGTCACAGACTGTTTGCCAACTGCGCAGATCAGAAGATCTCAACAGCTTTCTATGCTCAAAGGGACATGGATGGCTGAATCAGAGAATGAAATTCTTTCCTTTGTTTTACCCGCTGACATTAATAAGATCTTCTGACTACATATCCTTACGAAAAAAATCTAAACAGGCAGTACATTTATTTAATAATTAATCAGGCCATCATCGATGCCTTCAGTTCATATTATTCCGTCTGTTTTGTTATTCAGAAACCCTCAATGCAGGGAGACTAAAGGTAGCAATGTAAAACTGCAAAAATAGGAGAAAGCTACTGCAAAGTTGAGAATTTAATTAGACAGTCTTAGCTCCAAGAGACAAGACCAAATGATGTGGAGGATGAAAACAAGTCATGTTTGGCCAGCCTTACATATATATGACATACAAGGAGAGAGAATTTCTGTCTCGAATGAAAAATCAGCTTGCTTTCATCCTGTTGGCTTGGGCGTGAGATTGATTGTTGAGTGAGGCTTGCAGACATCAATCCTCTGGAAATCAAACCCAAAAGGCTCAGTCATTTATCTTTTTCAAGTCTTACATAAAGGGAGCAATGCCATTTTTTTCTCCCCCTCAGCTCAGAAAAAAATAACAACAATATGAAATAGCAAGAGGTCATCCTGAAATTCAATCCAAAGTTATACAATTTAGGTTTGAGATGCAAAAACAGAAGTTGCTGGAAAAGCTCAGCAGGTCTGGCACCGGTGACTCTTCCTTAGACGCTGCCAGATCTGCTGAGCTTTTCCAGCAACTTCTGTTTTTGCTCCTGATTTACAGTATTTGCAGTTCTTTTGGTTTTTATTTACATTTGAGGTGCACTGCCTAAATACTGCTGAATTGTTTAGTGTGGACTTTGCAATTGCGGATATGAAAAGACTTAAAAGCTTGTTGTACAATGCAACGTGTTTTTATTCTGGGTGGATTGTTGTGATTTAGTAATCCTCTGAAGTAAAAGCAGCAGCTAAGGTCTGGATTTCAACGCCCACATGATTGGATGAGAGACCACAAAGGTGAATTACTTTACCTTCTCCTCACGGCACATTGCAAGCCTTTTGACCGTAATGCAAAGGTTTCATTTCATTTCCACTGGTTGCCTTCCTGTTCTTTCTAGTAAAGAAATTGAAAGGAATTTGAGTGGCCACCATGAACAAGAAAGAAAGAGACTTTGACGCTGTTGGAGGAATCTTTCTGATAGAAGATCTGAAGCCTGAACATCATTAAATGAAAGAGTTGCTTGTCATAATGCTTTTATCAGATGGTGGAATTTGAATTCAATACAAATACCTGAAAGTAAGATATGACTGATCACCATGAAATCATTGTGGATCATTGGAATAACCCAATCTGGCTCATTAATGTCTTTCAGGGAAGGAAATCTGCCATCCTCACCTTGTCTGGCCTATGTGTGACTCTAAAACCACTGCAGTGTGGTTGATTCTCAACTACCCTCTGAAATAGCCTAGCAAGCTATTCAGTTTTATCAATGGCTACAAAGCCTCATTAAAGAAACAAAACTCAACAGAAGGCCTGGCAATGACCTTGGCACCAGAAATGACAATGGCAGAAATAGCCCTGTCGACACTGCAAAGTCCTCCTTACTAACATCTGAGGGCTAGGGCCATAATTGGGAGAGCTGTCACACAGACTAATCAAGTGACAGATTAATATAGTCATGCTCGCACAGAATTATAGCCTATAGACAATGTTAGAGACACCACATCATCATCCCTGGCTAATGTCCCACCAGCAGGACAGACCCAGCAGAGGTGGTAGAAAAGTGGTATACAGTTAGGAGGGACCTACCCTGGGAGGCCTCACCAATGACTCAAAACTCCATGAAGGTTTCAGGTTATACTTGAGGAAGGAAACTTCCTGCTGATTACCAAGTACAGTCCTCTCTCTTCAGATGATAAATCAATACTCCTCAACATTGATCACCAATTAGAGGAAGGACCAAGAGTAGCACAACTGCAAGAGTGGCTTGGCAGCGCCTCTGCTTATTGAGTTGTCCAGGTCCTACAAGACATAGCTGATAGACTGGGTCTGTGGTGGATGGTGAAGGAACCGACAAGAGAGAAACACATGCTTGTCTCATAGTTATCAATCTGCTGGCTGCAGATTCATCTGTCCATGACAGTATTGGTAAAAGTGACCACCACACGGTCCTTGTGGAGATGAAGTTCTGCCTTCGCATTAAGAATAACCTCCATTGTGTTGTATGGCACTATCGCTAACACTAAATGGGGAAGATTTAGCAGCTTAAGACTGGGCAACTATGAAACACTATGGGCCATCAACAGCACAATTGTACTCCAATACAATCTTTAACCTTATGGACTGGCATATCCCCACTCAACCATTACCATCAAGCCAGGGGGGTCAATGGAGAGTGCAGGAGGTCATGCCAGCAGCAGAACCGGGCATACCTAAAAATAAGATGTCAACCTGGTGAAGCCACAAAACAGGATTACTTGCATGCCAAAAAGCGTAAGTGGCAATTGATAAGCAGAGGTTAGTGATCCCACAAACTGATCAGGTCTAAGATCTGAAGTTCTTCCACATCCAGTCATGAATGGTGTTGGACAATCAAACAACTCAACAGAGGAGGAGTCTTCATAAACATCACCATTCTTAATGATAGAAGAGCACAGCACAAGAGTACAAAAGATAAAGCCGAAGCATTCGCAGCAATCTGTAGCCAGAAGTGCCAAGTGGATGATCCATCCCATCCTCCTCCAGTCGTCCCCAGGATCACACCAATTCAATTCACTATACATGATATCAGAAATGGTTGGAGACACTTGTTGCTGGAAAAGCTGTGGGCCCTGACAATTTTCTGGCAATAGTGCTAAAGAATTGCGCTCCAGAAATTGTTGCTTCCCTAGCCAGGCTCTTCCAGTATAGCTACAACACTGGAATCTAGCCAACAGTGTGGCAAATTGCCCATGTATGTTCTGTGCACAAAAACCTGGCCAATTACCATTCCGGTGGTCTATTCTCAATGATCAGTAAAGTGATGGAAGCTGTTATCAGCAGTGCTATCAAGCAGCACCTGCTCAGGAATAAGCTGTTCAGAGACGCCCAGTTTGGGTTCCGCTAGGGCTACTCATCTCAGGACCTCATTACAGCCTTGGTTCAAACATGAACAAAAGAGCTGAATTCTACAGGTGAGGTGAGAGTGACTGTCCTTCACATCATCTACATTCAAACAAGTGTAGCATCAAGGAACCCAGTAACTCTAGAATCAATGGGAATCGTGGAATAAAATCTCCGTTGACTGGAGTCATACCTGACACATGTGAAGAAGGTTGTTATTGTTGGAGGTCAGTCACCTCAGCTTTAGGGCATCTCTGCAAGAGTTCCTCAGGGTATGTTTCTAGGCTCAAACATCTTCAGATACACTATCAATGATCTTTCCTTCATCATAAGGTCAGAAGTGAAAATGTTTGCTGATGATTGTACAATGTCCAGCACCATTCATGATTCCTCAGATACTGAAGCAGTCCGTGTTCATATGCAATACGATCTGTTCAATATTCAGGTTTGAACTGGAAAATAACACAAAAGTGCCAGGCAATGGCCACCTTTACGAAGAGACAATCTAAACACTGTCACTAAACATTCAGTGGGGTTACTATTACTGAATCCTCCACTACCAACATCCTAGAGGTTATCATTGACTCGAAACTCAACTGGACGCACCATGTGCTGTGGTTTCAAGAGCAGGCCAGAGGCTAGGAGTCTAGTGGTGAGTAACTCACCTAGGCCTGTCCATCATCTACAAGACACAAGTCAAGACTATGATGGCATTGTCCTTACTCATCTGGAAGGGTGCAATTCAAACAATGCTTGAGAAATTTGACACTATCCAGGACAACCAGTCTGCTTTATTGACACCATATCCACAAATGTGTTTGCTCACTGCAGTGTGCACTATGTGTTAGATGTACTGCAGAAATTCACCGAATACCCTTTGAGAACACCTTACAAATTGGCAACTACTCCCATCTAGAAGGATAAAAGGCAGCAGATCTCTAGGAACACTACCATCCGCATGTTACCCTCTAAGCCATTCACCAACCTGACTTGGAAATATTTTGCTGTACCCTCAGGATTGCTTGGTCAAAATCCTAGAAATCCCTTCCTACTGACATTGTGGGTCTGACTACTACAGACGGGCTGCAGTGGTTCAAGGAGACAGCTCACCTTCTGATGGGAAATCAGGATCAGAGAATAATTGCTGACACAGCCAACAACACCCACACAGACCATGGGTGAATAAAAAACTTAGTTCCTTTGAAATATGTTCACAAGGAAGTTCATCCTGCATTGCTTTGAACAATGCTACAATGCTTTATGATGCTGAAATTGCTGTTCTGTCTGAAGAACATCCTCAAGTTCTTAAGTAGCACAACACTGATCCCTGTCATCCGTTCTATAACTTTGGACCATCATCCCAGTTGTCCGAGCAGAGATTCCGAGAACCAAGAAGCATTTTTTTTTCCAGATGGTTACAAGTGTGAAATCCCCGACATGATCTGCTTGGAAGCCTGATGTTCAGGGGCAATCCTTTGTCCCTTGATGGTCCCAGAGAAGGAAAGGATAGAATTACAGAAATTCTGAACATAATGACATGACATTCTGAACTCCACCTCTCGACAGAGTGTAGTGTCCATCTCTCTCATCTCTCATCTGCACAGCATTCCATGGAAGATAGTTGTCTGTGGGTCTCCTGCATCTTTCTTGCATCTTGAGGGCATTTCCTCCTCCACTGTAGGCTGCCAATTCACAACAACTGCAGGTTCATTCTGATCTGAGCTTCCAGCCTGTATTTCTCATCCATTCATGTGAGTGCTCTTAGTACAACTACCACAGAGTTGATCAGAGCAGTTGTGCCTGGATCTAATGGAAATGGTTTCAATGAGCCTACGGTGACATCAGAGACACCGTTGCTCCTCGGTAACACAATTTTTATTTCCATTGTGCATTTGTTATTAGAAAGAGAATGGAAGATAAAACCGGTCACAGAGTGACTCACATACTCAGCCTCTCACTGATGACTGCCAAACTCCTCATTTTCTCTAAGATAACACAATGTGGAGCTGAATGAACACAGCAGGCCAGTCTGCATCAGAGAAGCCAGAAAGCTGATGTTTTAAGTTGGGGCCCTTCTTTGGAATTGGGGGAGGGGAAGAAGGCTCTGAAACAAATAGTGAGAGGAGGGGGCACCGGTAGATAGTGGAGTGGGTATGTGGGAGAGAAGACGGACAGGTCATGGAGGCAGGGATGAAGCTAGTAAAGGTGATTATAGCTTGGTGGTGGTGGGGATTGGTTAGTAAGGTGGGAGGACTGTATAGGTGGGAGAGAAGATGGACAAGTCAATGAGGTGGGGATGAGAAGGGAGTGCTGGTCTTCGGAAGATGTCAGGAGGTGGGGGGATTTTGAAGTTAGTAAAGTCCACATTGAGACCATTGGGTTGTACGTTTCCAAGGTGGAATATGAGGTGCAGTTTCTCCAGTTTCTGGGTAGCATCATTGTGACACTGGACAATGCCAGGGATTGGGAGGATGAGTTGAAGTTGTTCACAACTTTGTTGTGATCTGAGCATAGGTGTTCTACAAAGCAGTCTTCGAGCCTCTGTTTTGTCTCCCCGATGTAGAGGAGGCCGCATCGGGAACAGCAGATACAATATAGCACTTTAGCGGATGTGCAGGTGAGCATCTGTTTAATGTGGAAGGTTTTCTTGGGGCCTGGGATGGAAGTGAGGGGGGGAGGTGTAGGGGCAGGTGTGGCACCTCCTGCGGTTGCAGGGGAAGGTGCTGGGTGTAGTGGGGCTAGTGGGGAGTGCGGGGATCACTGAGGTGGGGAAATGCAAGGAGCAATCCCTCTTCCACAGCTACACTGGATCTATCCTCCACCTCTTCCTCCACAGCCTCCATGACCTGTCCGTCTTCTCTCCACTTATCTGCTCCACTATCCACCTTCTATCATCACTCCCCTGGCTCTCTACCTATTTTAGAGCCCGCTTCCCCTCCCCTATTTCTGTACAAGGGTCCCAACCGAAACATCAGCTTTCCTGTTCCTCTGATGCTGCTTGGCCTGCTGTGTTTGTCCAGCTCGACACCTTGTTGTCTCAGACTACAGCATTAGTAGTTCTTAGCATCTCCTCATTTTCTCTTCTTCGTTGCCCTCTCCTTAACCCTTAGGCATTGATTTTCTTATGATCCCTATTAATCCTTTATTTAATTGTTCATCACTGTCATACAACACAGTCTTGCCAGACATTGCAGTGCACTGTCCCACCATTGATATTATGATGGTAGCCATCATCAATGACACCTCTCCCACAATACTCTATTATCTCCCATCCTTATATTTTGACTTACCCCCTCCATAATCATTAACCATTCTGCACTCCAGCTTCCCATAGCAGTGTCCCCTGATAACACCTTCTGTCTTTCAGTGGACACAACTCATGACAGACTCAGGCCTAGTCAATGACAGACTTCTACAGACAGCTCTGACTCATGAATAAACAGACTCCTGATTGCAATCTATGCAGCTTCCAGAATTACTGAACAGGAATCCCCAGATTTTCTGAGCTTTATCTACAGAACTAACAAAGACCCACTCACCAGACTGTAGAGCCCCCTGATCCTGGATACCACAAGTGGCCAACTGACCACGTCCAAACCGTGATGGACTTCACAAGTTATTGTCGACATGATGTGCCAGGACCCCTTGGCTGAAGGCAGTCTCCCTTATCCTGACAGAGGACTACACCCCTTACACTTTGAAACCATTTTCTTGAAGGCACATGCAATGTGGTTGCTGTGTTTGCTGCTGGCACATGACGCAGATGTATCATTGATATATTTTTGTGCGGTATGTTATCATTGAATAAGGTCTGAAGTGATGCCTGAAATCTAATGGAACAAGGAAAAATGTCCTAGATATATTAATTAAGGGTATTTGGGTCAGAATTGGTTGCATAAATATAGGGAGCTAGTATCCACGGGGGGTGAGTTTTATGGAGTGTGGTTAGCTAAAATTAAACTCACGTTAAATGTTTGGCTTTGAACTCTGTTTAAATACAGTTATCTTCGAGTATATTATACTTTCCTGATCACTGCTGACAACCATAACAAGCTGCCTGGATTTATGTTTGTGCTAAACAGCAAGGCAAAACAGACGTACTATGAGCCACTAAGCTCTGATTGAAAGGCAAGAAAGGTAAGTCAAGGCAGAGATACCATGACTATCCAATTTAGTTCAAAATGACTGAACGAAAAGGCAGCAAACATGGGTGCCTGACAACAAAATGTGAGGCTGGACGAACACAGCAGGCCAAGCAGCATCTCAGGAGCACAAAAGCTGACATTTCGGGCTTAGACCCTTCATCAGAGAGCTCTCTGATGAAGGGTCTAGGCCCAAAACGTCAGCTTTTGTGCTCCTGAGATGCTGCTTGGCCTGCTGTGTTCATCCAGCCTCACATTTTGTTGTCTTGGATTCTCCAGCATCTGCAGTTCCCATTATCTCTGAAACATGGGTGCCTGGTGTGTACCCTGGTCTAGCCCATGAGATGGTTGCTTTACCCTGTGTGAGAGTGCCCCAGCAGCAGCATTGTAATGAAATGTCCTGTTGCCCTGCAAAGTGCAGCATTAAAGTGGAGGACTGTATTGTAAGTGAATCAGAGTGTGCCATGATGATGTGGTGAGGCTAGTATGTGTCAAGTGCTAATCTAAATGAAGGGAGGGTGTGGGCAATTACTGACTATCATCTGTGCTTGAGATGTTAGGTACTGGTGTCCAAGATGGAAACCCAGAAAAACAAGCAATGAGTTGGATGTGTCACAGACCTGGTCTCACTCTCATGTTGGGAATTGTCACTGCCTAGTTTCTCTCCGGTGCAAGGGAGAATAGAAAATGCCAATCAATGGGGCGAGGTTAGGTATGAGTGACTTGCAAATGCATACAAATGTAACTCACGAGCCAGATTGTCATCACATTGTTCAAAGCTTGGTTGCAGATGTTAAAATAGGGAATCAAGACTGCACAATTGATCAAGATCAGTGAAGTTGTTGGGCAATGGTATTTAAATTTAAAGCAAATAGATTAAAACCCATCAATTTCTGTGCTCTTGAGCAAGAGTTATAGTAGCTTCCTTCGTGTTCCAAATTTATTTCTTGCAAATTAACACAAGCTATGTTTAACATGAGCTGTCTTGCACCAAGCTCTTTAGATTAGATTTGATTCCCTACAGTGTGGAAACAGGCCCTTCGGCCCAACAAGTCCACATCGCCCTTTGAAGCATCCCACCCAGACCCATCCCCCGAAACACTACGGGCAATTTAGCACGGCCGATCCACCTAACCTGCACATCTTTGGATTGTGGGAGGAAACCGGAGCACCCGGAGGAAACCCACGCAGACACGGGGAGAATATGCAAACTCCACACAGACAGCTGGAATCGAACCCAGGTCCCTGGCACTGTGAGGCTGCAGTGCTAACCACTGAGCCACCGTTTAATTGTTTATGGACAAGCCAAAGGAGAATCGAACAGGGTTAGTGTGTTAAAGTGCATTGCATTGTCCTTTTGAGAGAAAAAAAACAGAAAGTGCTGGAGGAACTCAGCAGGCCTGGCTGTACCTGTCAAGAGAAAAACAGAGTTAACATTTCCAGTCCAGTGATGAAGGGTTGAAACATTAACTGTGCTCTTCTTTCAACAGATGTTGCCATACCTGCAGGATTCCTTTAGCTTTTGTTTCTGTTTTTTGGCATTTTCAACTCTTTGTTTTTATTTTTACCCATCTCAAAGACCTGTCTGGTAGCAGTTTTGACTGTTGCATCTTCAAAGTCGCTGTATGTCAATATTAATGAGCATGTTCCGTGTAAACGCAGAGTGTGTCTTTTGACACCTACCCCTGGACTATTAGAGTTTTGGGCATTTTCTGTATTGTACAATATTTTCTGAAGAATAAAATTACTCAACTTGTATCAGACTCATCCTCACAAGTATTTTATTGTGAAAAAGCAGCAACAAATTCAGAAGACCTTAACATCTACAAGAAATAATAGGCCCTTTGGATCCTTGAGCCTGCTTCCCCATTCAATAGGATCGTGGCTGTTCCCACATTCCTCATATCCATTTTCCTGCCCATTCTGCAAACCCTACTAATCAAGAATCAGTCTAACTCACCCTTAAATGTGTTTAACTGACCAGGCAAATGGGACTAGATTACTTATGAAAACTGGACAGCGTGTATCGGTTGGGCTGAAGAGTCCAATTCGATGCAGTAAAAAATGTCGCCCATGCAGAAGTTTGGTCAACATCCTTTACTCTTCCAACGGATTGTCTGTAAATATCATGCGACAAACATTATGGATATAACAAAGGTAAGAAAAGTGATTTTAAATGAGAGCAGCTCTAGTCATCTAATTGGATTTTGGCACTTTCCCTCTGTTTTTCCTTGTGGCCATATGTTGATTATTGAGACCTGGCAGATGTACAGAAATATGTGGCAACATTGCTATTTTATCTAGAATGCATTAAACAACAAAGTGCTGGCAGGCCTTAAAGCAATGTTGTGATTTGCCCTCCGAAATCTAAGCAACAGATGCATTTTCAAAATGCCAAAATGTACTACATCCGCAGGCCCGTGTGAGTGTCTGATACTCTGCACACATGTTCTGTTGGGTGATTTGATGTTTGTGCTGAGCTACAGCTTCTGTTACTTCAGAAACGTTAAGAAATGCTAAGCTCTCCCTTGTATACTTGTTGCTAAACCAACAATCACAGTTATTCTTCAGGAAAGTTTCTGCCTTCCTCAGATTTAGAAGCAGTGAAATTCATGTACCTCCATGTTTTTTTTGTTGCAATTTTGTAATTGGAATGACACAGAATTCAACTTCCCACCTTGGGTGGAATTTAATAGTTAAGACAAGGAGAAGCCCAGTACAATGTTACCATGACTATTTCAGGGAGCCTCAATGGGCTTAAATCCCAATCAAGCAGTCTCTGGCTGCTGTCAGGGCTCCTGGCTTCAGCTGGGGGATATTTTCCATGTTGCCCCTAAAGCTGCCAGTGATTCACCTGCGATAGTGGCCACTGCCCCTACTGCAACAGGCCTAAGGATGAGGATTGTTACCTAACCCCAGAATGCAGGTACCTGCAGTGTGATTGTGGGAGTCCAAACAATGAGACTTCAGCACAGCAAGGGGCCTCGGTGTACAGGGCAAGGGGGTGTTTTCCTCCTGGTCTCTCGGTATTTACCACTGCCCAGAATGGAGAGACTGCTATTCCATCACGGTAAGGCCATTACCGTTCATTGTCTATGTAGCATGCAGCCCTCCCCATCCCATTGCTGATTGTATACCAGTGTTGGGGGCATAATGAGCCCAAATAGCAACCTAAGAGTTTTAGTTGGCATCCAGTTGGGAAGGCTATTCTCGAACCCTCCCTCCCTGGGCTTAATTGGAGTGAGTCAGGAAGGTGACGAACTCTGCATCCCAAGTCTTCCTGTGCAGTTATGCTGTTCCCAGTCTCAGCTCTCAGCTCAGTATCTGGATAGATGTGGGTGGAGTATTTAATGCCTCTTTTCATGTGTACAATGCCAACACACCCGTGAGTGACTCCAGTTCAATACATTCTCCTGTTCAGTCCAGATGTTCCTGAAATGCTTTTGAGGAATAAGTGGTGCTTCCAAGTAACTATATGCTCCATGGAGACTTCCCTTTTTAAATGCACCATCTTGGTAAAGTGGAAAATCAGCAGTACACCGCCACCTGCTGGTTAATTGCTTTTAATCATCCCAGAGTTAATGATATATTAATTGTTCTTTGTTCTTCGCATTTCATCTGCATTAGTTGGGAATTTCAAAGTCCTCCTACAAAAACAGGTACAGACAAATCTGTGTCAATTATATTAGGAAGTTCATGTTTGTATTGTCTATTTCTGTAAACATAAGCTTGTAATATTAAAGGTTAGATTCCAGTTTAACCTTCACACCCTGTCTTTGGAGACTTGAAAACTCAGTGAGAGGTAAGGAATGGAGAAGGCTTCTAGACTAAATGACATGATACTAGACTCACCCAATCACTAGGAGGTACAGCCCAGATGGAAGCCACGCTTCTGATGACGGTTGGGATATGTGCAGAAAATATTAAGAATAACCTGTGAAAGGAATAGCAGCAGGAAGCAAGTGTTGTGAATGGCCAGAGTGTGATATCTGTAGCTTGTGCAGCACAACCACAAAAAAACTGAGTGACCTCTCTTGTGTGGTCAGAATTCTGGTCTATAGAATACATAACTGATGGCTGTAGTGCCTGTAACAAGGTCAGCCAGGTGGACCTTAGAGAATGCGAGTTCCCTGTTTAGAACTGTCAATCTGGTCCAATCAGGGAGCCCTGGCTGAAAGGTAAGAACAGAGGTGAGACGTCCTATTCACTCTGAGAGCTTGCTCTGAGGATGGAGAATCAGTGTCAAAGACTCTCCACGTGTAAATAAAGGGTGACTTGGTAATGAATACCTGCCTCTTTGGAGATAGTTCAATGATGTTAGAAACATTTATTCTGGGATCAGCTGAAGAAAGCAGTGTAGCGATGTGGGAGGCTGCCTGTAAGGACAGAAGAGGCCTTAGAGGCTCCACTAGAGAAGTGCATTCAGAAACCTCATGAACACTTGTAAATAAAAAAAATGGTGCAGCATGAAAGAGATTCAGACAGCCTCACCTAGGATAAGGATAAACTTAGGGTTGTTGGAGGCTGAGAGGGTTAGTCACCCAGTCAAGCCAACAGCTTCTAAGGATAAAAGTGTAAATACTAACAACAGTACAGAGTTACTAAGGAGGAGTATGTAACAATGCTAGCACTGATGTCTGCATGAAACATACATCAAAAATGCGTGACTATATCTGCACATCATTTCTTTCATTCACCAGACTACACATTTCTCATTCAGCTTAATACACCACACTCCTGTGACTTACCCAACACCATGTGATGACACGCAGGACTCACCGTAACAGTTTCATTAAAGTTGTACACCTTACAATCATGAAGGTTATGCACACACCTCTCACAGCCTTCACACATCATTATACTGCCATATTTGGCACATCACCCAAGTTCTGCTTCAGTCACTGAAAATCTCTCTACAAGTGAAGGTGGCTCATACAAGCAGTAGAGGCTGACCCATGGATAGAAAACCACCAAGGGTACATTTCATCAATATTATTCTCTCATCCTCCGTACCCCCCCGTAGGTGAAGAAAACTGGAGCATTACGACAAACCATGCTATTATTTCTGCTTGCACTTCCTTTAGCAACCTGTTTGCAAGCTATCTGGAGCAGGAATATTATTTATTCTGAGCATAGTCAACCTTTCCAGTACATAGTTTCATGCATTACCTCTAAAATCTCTACTTCTAGCCTTGGAATGTGCTTCTTTGTCCCCAGAATATCTGACCCCAGACTTTACCTGCTTACTATTTTAATGCTCATAGCAGACTTTATGATTTAGATGTGATTTTCCTTTTATGTTAAATGCTATTTTAATCATATTTCCTCCCTTTGCCAGTTGCATTTCCTTTTTAATCGTCCTTCGAATTCATTGAATGCATCTCATGGAGATGACTGGACTATTGGCTGATCTACTGAGACTGTACAATCCTTTGTCTTCCCATCCAAGAGGCTATGATCAGTTGAATCTTGGAGTGTTGTTGTTTAAGTCAGTTTCCCCTTGATTGTTGTTCACTGCTACATTCAAGTCTACCTCAGTGTTACAGACTAAGAAGCAGTTATCATCAGAAGCTAGGAGGGATGATTCTATAATGATCATCTCACTGAACAGAGGCCCATGGTTAAGCTAAGACCCTGGGCACATGACTTCAAATCTCAGCATGACCGCTGGTTAAACTTAAAGTAAATTGATACATCTGGAATATAAAGTTAGTTTTAACAATGGCAACATGAGAACTTCAAAACTGCTCACTGGACCCGAAAGATTAACCCTGCTTTTCTCTCTTCAGAAGCAGCCAGATGTGATGTTTTCCTCTAGAAATTTGTTTTTTTTTCAGATTTACAGCATCCACAGTGCTTTGCTTTGATTTCAACGTTTGGTACTCTCACAGATCAACAGCTTTCCTTTATCAGTCCAAGAGAATCTCAGCCATGCACTGTCTGGCGCATGCTTTAAAATCAGCGCTCCAAAAGTTAGATAGATAAAGCCCACTCTTACTAGATCAAATTCCAAATGCCAAAATAAATGATATTAACCACACAGCCGACATGGAACTCCCTATCTGTGTCTCAGCAATTACCTTATTCATTCTCACAGGCAACTAAATGGCTTGTTAAACATAAGTTAAATTGCATCCCACTGGTTCAGAAAACCTGTTACTCTCTGAAGTTTATCTTCCTTCTGACTGTCACCTCCCCATTAATAGTGCTACGTTGGACTTGACTGTGTATTTCCTTTCTTGGAGAGTTGAGGTGAGCTGTAAACTATACCCATCCATTCTGAACATGTTCCATTTTCAGGAATTTCTAGCAAGTACCATTCATTTTCTGAAGCATGCAGTCGTATTCCCTTTTTATTTTCCAAAACCCATCAAGGCAAACTACATTGTGAAGCATATTTCAGGAAATTTGTCATTCTTGGGGAGGTGATGGCCTAGTGGTATTATCACTGGGATGTTAATCCAAAGTCCCAGGTAATGGTCTGGGGACCTAAGTTCAAATCCTGCCACAGCAGATGGTGGAATTTGAATTCATTAAAAAGCCTGGAGTTAAGAATCTAATGATAACCATGAATCCATTGCTGATTGTCAGGAAAAACCCATCTGGTTCACTCATGTCCTTTAGGGAAGGAAACTGTCATCCTAAACTGGTCTGGCCCACATGTGACTCCAGATCCATAGCAAAGTGGTTGACTCTTAACTGCTCTCTGGGCAATTAGGGATGGGCAATAAATGCCACCTGGTCAGTGACACACTCATCCTATTAACACATAAAGAAAAGACTTCCTTATAATTGTAAACTGCTCTATTTTATCTCTAAAACAAGATGATAAGTAGCACCTGTTGCTTTTCTTGATACATAGATAAAAATATTGCTTGTCAGCAATGTCTTTCAATTCCTTTGTTGGAAGGTTGAAGAGAAATTCAATTTTATTTTGGTAAATGATTCAGATTTTTCAAAATGTTAAGTTTAGATTCCTCATGACTGACTGCCATCGTGTTGATCACAGTCTTTTCCTTTTTCATTGTGATTCCAAATTTTGTTAAAAATTTAACTGCAAAACAGGTCATCAAGCCTGACCCCAACAGTGCCACCAGACTTCAGAAGTGTTCAGATTCTACTGAAGTCAGGTCCTAAATTAAACATTAATAATGTAGAGTTTGTGTTTTACCAGGTCAATTGCCACAAATATCATGAGGAACACAGATAAAATGAATAGCAATATAGTGAGGGAGTTGAAAACTAGAAATTTTTAAGGCGATAGGCGAAAGATTTGAAAGGGACCTGAGGGGCAACATTTTCACACAGAGTGTGGTTCGCATGTGGAAGAACCGCCAGAGGAAGCAGTGGGTGTAGATACAGTTACAACATTTAAAAGCAGTTTGGACAAGTTCATGAATGGAAAGGATTTAGAGGGATATGGGCCAAATGCAGACAAGTGGGACGAGTTTTGTTGAAAACTTGGTTGGTATGGACGAGTTGGACTGAAGGGCCTATTTCCATGCTGTATGCTTCTATAACTCTAGGAGATGCATAGATTTATTATTGTTAAGAAAATGGCAGAATCTTGGGACTGGGTGAAGCAACTTCTGTATAGTTTACAAGCAGCACAGTGACAGCTTGTCAGTCATTTTCTTTCATTGTGTTCCAAATCCAAACTCCCTTCTGGACAACACTGTGGTGATGCAGCAGATCAAGAAAACAGCTTATTAATACCTTCTTCAGGGCAGTTAGGGATGGGTATTAATACTGGATTAACCAATGATTCTCACGTGTCAAGAATAAAAAAAACTGTGTAATGTGCATCATTATGTAAATGATAGCCCAGGGATAGAAAGCATTAGAATATGCTTACCAGAACACAGCTCATGAAGATCATTGATCAAGCCTCATAGGTGATTTGCCTTTCTACCTGTTTAATGCAAACAGTTGTTAATGCAGGAGTATGTACAAACAAGGAAAAGAATAGAAGTTTCTAAAAGTGATGCTTTAAGAGCCAATTTTCATAGCTAATGATTTAAGTGGGTGAGGATACCTAATATCTTGAATACAGAATATATCCCCATATTTTCCATCCACCATGTAATCTAGAGGGAAACATTGAACTGTATAACAAAAAAAATAAAATTGGATCCAAGCAACATAGGAGTTGACTGTGTAATTTTGAACTGGCACTTACGGTGAAGTGCTTAACTGTCTCTGGAACAAGCAGAGAGTAAAGGATGGGAGCCTTTTCCTTCCCTCAGTAGCTGGTTTGACATCAGAATCAATAAAAACAGCACAAAGACCTGCCAACCATGCAACTCCATGTGTAAAGGAGGTCCCTTTTTGAGTAGGTTAATTCATCTACTTGATCAGCACCCATTTTATCAGCTTAGCCTTGCATGTCTTCTAGCATCATTACAATATGCTCTTTTTACATGCTGCAGTGCAGCAAATTTCTTTGAAAGTAACTGCCAAAAACATCACCTCTGTTAACTCAAAGATCAATGGTAGCAGTTTCTGTTGTGTCACTGTCAACTGTAACTACTCCTCCAAAGTGGTACACCATCCTGAATTGAGCATATATTGCCATTCTCTGGAATCAAAGTCTTGGATTTTTGTAACAATTGCACTTACCTTCATCTCCCAGATATGACGTTTACAAGAGCAAAGGTTCAATACTGCCTTTTGTAGGGGTGCTACGATAAGGAAAAAATGTTGATTTTATCACTAAAGCTATCCATCTTAAAGAAACAGGATGCCAATCACTGGAGTTAATATATAGCGTGCTGAAATGAACATGTCAATTGTTTTCATCAACAGGTTACCATCAAATAACCTAATACAGTTTAATTCATTTCACTCAAAAGAATTAGGAACTGAAATTTGTGATTTGGAGAACTGAGCATAAATTATATATCATTAAATATAAAATCTGTCATTAACATGAAGTTTAGAATGTAGTCTTTATTTAAATGTTTCTACTTTAAAAATGTTCTTTGATATATTTATGAGCATTAACTTGGGTGCATTTTGATTAATACAAATATACGCCATTCATCAGAAAAAGTAAATATTTAAAAAGATTTCCTAGAGCACCGCACGCAAATAATCTAATTGTTACGAATTTGAATGACTTTATAAGAACTGTACAGTATCATTTATTAAATATATTCATGTAGAGTAAATAATAAACAAATATAAGTGGTATGCTGGAAATAACATTTTTAAAGGTTTTAAAACCCATGTCCTGGGAGCTTAAGAAGATCCATATTTAGAACATTCTTGTGTCCAAACTGACACAATTAGTAAAATCTAACAATAACGATGAATTCAATTTGCTTGACATGCCTGGTTTTGTGGGCAGGGCCATCTTCCAGCATGACTTTTTTGTTTAAAAAAGAAAACTAAGAATCATGGATACTTGTTTTACGATGCCTATAACTTCAGCTGGAAATGCTGCAATCCTTTGCTTGATTTCAGGCAATTAGTGCTGAGAGAGTTAGCACCAATGAGAGGAAGCCCTGTGACTTTAGGCTTTGCCTGTCTGTGTCTTACATGATAAAACTACAGATTAAAAAAAATGCAATCCAAAACTTTTAAACGAACTCCTAATTTCTCTTGATCAGTTTATTTTAAAGTATCCAGTAACTAACACATTGATTTCTTTTACTTAGCAAGCTTCATTAATCCAAATAAAGGTGCAGTCATATGTAAATCCGTGAACTATAAAAGTGGAGTCAAAATAAAATATTGGTTGTTTTATAATTGATTTCTTAATGCCAAAGGCAGAGGCGTTTCTAACTTCTCATTTCTTAAAATAATAGCCTTGGTATGCAGTTTGTGAGAATCATTAAAGACTTGTCAAATGTTATATGGTCTCTAGATACTAAGCAAAGTCCACTCTGCTCAGCTGAAGTAAGTCTAAAATGTGTACAAGTAAAATTTAATGTATTAGAAAAGATATGCAGTGCTTTGAAGGTCAGACTTGAGTGTACAGGAAGGCCACACACATGGAACAAATCCTGAACATCAATAGCAGCCACCCTACCGCACACAAACAGAGCTGCATCATGACACTATTTAAACGAGCCATATAATACTGCAACACCCCAGAACTCCAGAAAATGGAAGACGAGCACCTGCACAAAGTATCTACCAACAACGGATACCCAAAAAGTCAATGCCTACAAAACAAACCACAGTCAGAGGTCAAGGTACAACAGAAGACGCTAGTAACTCTACCCTACATCAACAATATGTCGGAAATGACAACCTAATGCTGCTTGGATCATGGTAACACACAAACCTACATCAACACTGAATCAAAATGCTATCAAACACTAATGTGATGTACACAATCCCATGCAGCGAGTGCAATAAACATTACTTTGGACAAATAGGGAGGAAATTGACTACCAGGATATCCAAACACCAGCTGGAAGCAAAAGGACACACCCAATACTCACTTATCATTATACACACAGACTATGAAGGCCATCAGTTCACTGGGACAAAGTGGGGCATGCGAGGACTTTTCTGGAGGCCTGTTTCTCAATGCTGAACTCCATTAACAAACACATAGAAATTGATCCCGTATACAGACTGCTGCTGAAAAACAGACAGAAAATTGCAAAACCCATCACGCCAGAGGGTCATATAAATTCAGAATGGAGCAGAACACCAAAGCTTTGATGAGATGTCACACTGATGATGTTGCCTAGAACAGTAACAAAACATCCACACACCATGGAACATTCGCCTTGGTGAGCAAGCAAACAAGCAATCTACAACCTGAGACACAGATTTTCGCCAAGACCTTAAGAATTTGTGAAACATTCATCAAAATTCCTGCCTGATTTATAACTGTGGTGAAATATATAAGCGAGCTCACTGCTAAGTATGTGTTGTGGTATTGGAACAAGGAGCAGATTTGACTAGAATCAAACAACTTTTGTTAATAACACCATTGTTGAAGTGTTATGGTAGCAATGAGGAAGTCATCTCACAGTGCGATGCCAGTGAGATAGGATTTGGAGCAAGCCTTATGCAGAATCTAGAAGATTAATGCAAACCAAATGATTCTTTGCTCAGATTGAGAAAGAGTGCTAACTGTTGCCTGTAGTTGTGAACATCTTACTCAATACCATTTTGAGAGGCGTAAAGGATCAGGGGAGTTCAATTACAAGCCATCTGTGACAAACTGCTTCTATTTGCTTCAATATATTTGCAAAGATGTGGATGGATGCAACACACAAGTAGTTGTACATTGATGGGAGCAGCATCCCTTATGAAGAAAATTGAAGTTACTAAGACACGGCGTGAAGTCTTCCATATTCAATGAGAAGCAAAAGACGTGCTCTGGAAATGATCAACATAGTGAAACATTGAATCTGCTAGAGAAGCATCTTGGCCAACAAAAAAAATCCCCAACAAGATGAAACTGAGCATGTGCTGTGAGAGAGGATGCTGAAAGCATCAAGGACACAACTCCCTGCTGTAGGAAGTATTGGGCAGACAAAGAAGAGGTCACAGTCCAAGACTGCATCTTGTACAAAGGAATCAGAATTATTATCACCAAGGTCATGAGATAAAAGTAGCACAACTTCACAACCTAGCAAGGATCGAGCCTAATCTAGAGAAGAAGAGGGAAATGATCAACGGGCCCACAATGAGCAATGAGATAAAAGCACCACATCAACCAGTGCACTGCTTGTAATAAATACCAAGTCAGGCAAGCCAAAGAACTGCTGGTGATGCCTAACATCCCAGAAACACCATGAATGTAGCTTGGAGTGGACCTCTTCAACCTCACAAAAACAGATTACCTCATCAGGCTCAACTAATATCCTGACTATTGGGAGTCAGAGCAGCTGACATCCGTGACTACCAGTGAACTTATATATTGTCTGTGTTTTGGACACCTTGACAAGTTTATCTATTAAAATCACTTTATCCAATCATCTTGTTGATGAGGCAGACAAAGGGACAGAGGATTGAGTTTGCAGTTCAATTTGATTTTATTATCAAAAGATGCCTTAGTAAAAGCTCCATGTAAGCATTTCCAAAATTCCCATGATATTTACTCTCACTTTATCTGTTGAGAAAGGATACTACCTGCCACAATCCATGTGTTTGACCTGGGCTGATGGAACACCCTTTGTCTCTGATGCAGGGCTGGCTCCCTTTCATCGAAGGTAGATCTCACATGTCAGGGAGAATCTTTTCTCACTTTCTCTCTTTGTCTCTCCCTCTGTCACTCACTTTGTCTCCAGCTAATCGGAGACCCACTGTTGGATCATGTCAAGTCTTCATTGAGATGCCACTGACATGCTTGTGTGCAGGCGTATGCCCTCTTGCTCCCGACCTTCCAGAATGATTTGTGGGATTTGGCCATGGGGCCATGATCTGAGTTCAAATCATCCAATGGGATCATGCCAATCCCCTTCAATGTTGTAATGCTGGGAGGTGTAAGGTACACATATTCAGGCAGTCAAAATGCCAGAACATCTGATCAACACTTCTCAAAGGTTATATGTAACTAGTTCCCCTTGATTCTTTGTCATCTCTTTGAACTTGGTTTCCACTCTTCTGTAATCAATACCTGCTGCCTGCTGTTTAATTCAGTTTGGTAATTTTCCGTCAGGCCTAGTTTCGCTGGCTGTGCATTAATTTAGAACATCCAATTTTTTTGGCAGCTGCCACTTGGCCATGTATAGAACGTCTGAAAGTTAGACTTCAATCATTACAGCATTCCAGAACGAAAATGACATTCAATACATTCAGGCACTTCACAGATGATTGAAAAATCGAACACCTTATAAAACCTTGACACAATCGCCAGTCAAATGGAAACACTGAGGCAGCAGTGAAAATTACCAAAGGAATCAAAAAGAATTGAATTGATCCAATGTAGACTTATGCAAGATTATCCTTGAAATGCACCCAATAAAATGCACCTCAGCAAACAGTACAAAGACTAATGATACAGTGCACTGAATCTACACTTCCAATGGCAAGAAAATGAAAGCAGAAGTAGTAATGGGCATAAATGACAAACTCAAGGTGAAATAACAGAAAGGCAAGTTACACTTGGATGGAACATCCAGGTCAGTGACAGGGTTGGGAAACCAGTGAGTGCAAGTGTTCCAGGCTCTCAACAAAATGTCCCCATGTGGCAGAACAGGACCTGCGTACAGCTGTGTCACTTTAATCGTGTATGTTTAATGTTAAGGACTCAATATATCATCACAGGTATCTACATACAACTAGAGAAGTCCTTCCCATTTCTGCAGGCAGTGTATCTAGAAGAAATGATTTTATTACCTGCCACAAAGCATAAAATGACCATTTGTTCCAGAGGCCCACTGAAACCCAGCAATAGAAATGGATCAGTACAGTGCCAATAGTTATCTTTGCAACAAAACTCACCCCACTATGAGAACAACAGTCCCTCAAAAGGAACGTAAGCAGATATCAATGGATATCAGCAGTAAAAATGTGTGTGCTATTCAGAGACCTACTCCATGTAATTTGAAACTGCACGTGCATTGCAGAGACTGAAGAAAGTGGAACAGACATGCGTCAATGCACTGTTTACTAATAAGTGATAATTTTCTTTGTGATAATATATTTGGATAATTTGCATAACTTGTATCTATAAATGATAGTGCATACTTTTTTTAATAAAATGCAAGATATTTGGAAAAGAATAATTGTATACATACTGTACTTTTGCTTTGCTCTAACTACCTTGGTTTATGGTCTCTGCTGGCAGAGACTAAAGATAGATCACTTGTAAATGGCTCTGTGTTGCACATTAATGTTTAGATCTTTTAAATAAGTGCCCAGGAACAGCTCCTCATTTTTTCTGCTTATGGCAGTTTGCACTGTATTCCTAGGACAGACAAATAGGTCACAGAATAGCAATATCCTTTGCAGATGTCAACAGTTTGAATTGTGTTTGTTGAGTTGCATCTTCCGAACTAAAAATCCTTTCCCAGAAAACATGTCCTAACTGAGCACTCTGCCAGAAAATGGATCAATGTCATTGCTCATCCAAGTATCAAATGGGTTTGTCAGTTCCAATATCTCACCCAGTGCATTAGTGAGCAATGCCAGTTCTGGGCACCTTCCTACTGTTGAACTTTAGTGATGAAATGCTGCATTTTTTTATAAGCAGAAACTGTTAGGTGGCGGAAGTCAGTACTTTGCCTGTATGTTAGAAACTTGTAAGTTGAAGTCCTAGATAATTCAAGCACACACACTTAAAAGTGCTGCACCATTGGATGTGTGATTTTTCTTATTTTGTTTCTTTTTATTCATACTCAGAAGCCTCGAGTCAGTGGCAAGGCTAGCATTTATTGTCCTTAAAGTGCTAAACTGTGCATCCATCAACTCTCGTGCAAACCATTTCTAAATGATATTTTCAACAGGGGTGTTCTCACTAATATTTATTCTTTAACAAACATTAAATGTCAGTATAGACTGATGGGCTGGTCAATTAACTCATTGCTTTGCGTGGCAATTTCTGCACAAAGATTGGCTATTACATTTCCTATGTTTTAACAGTGGCTGCAGTTTTGAATGGTCAAAGGTGTTAAATTGGTTCATGCAGGTCGCTTCATTCTATGAGTCTAAAAAGGTTATTTTCACAATAATAAAGTAAAATTTGATTTCTGGTTTTTGGCATGCATGCCTTGTCTTTTTACCTGAAGTTTATTCTATCCTTAATAGTGGACTGAAATGGACAAAGAACTGTTTTGAAACCAAAGATTGCTGAAGGATTACTGTATATTCTTGAAAGCCAGTTCAAGCAGAAGCAGGGGAAAGTAAAAACAATGGCTTGTACAAGTGGAGATTAAATGGCAAAAAGTAGGTGATTTGTCTGTAGACTAGTGACTAGTCATTGATGACAAAAGCCTCTTGACTGCCAACAACTATGTGATTAGTTCTCAGGTAGCTGAACATCTTGAGGCTGTAAACAAGGCAGGGAGGAGCCAACAGAATGAAAACAGTTCAGGAAGTCTCCCTGTCCACTGAAGTAAAAGCAACTTTAAACCTGAAGAGAAACAGTCACTATCAGCTGTGACTATGAGGAAAAACAACGAATCAGCTCGGTGAGTCAACCAACCTCAACACCCACAACCCGACCTACAAATCTACAGCTCTAAAACCTTAGGGCTGTGACATTTTGCTAATAAGTCAGAGACCTATTTAAAAGTGTGAAACAGTCACCCTGTCATCCAAGCCTCCTGCAAACCAGAAAAAGCAACCAGAAAAGGAAGATTGGGAAATAGTGTACTGATCAGCACAAGATGTATTTCACTAACCCTGTAAACAAGAACAAATTGGTGACAAAAGTTTGCCATAACGCCCATGTTTTTTTTTCTTGTCTGTGTCTATCTGCATAAAGGCACATTTATAAGGGGATTAGTTAATAAGTTAGATATATTAATTAAGTGTTATACACTGATCATTCATAATTCTTTGCCTGTAACTTGGGTCTATTTATCTGTATTACACAATAATTCTTGTTAAGTACTGAAACCTTATCTATGCTTTCTGTTAACATGAGTCTAAAAGAGAGAAAAATTGGGGAATTCTCCATGCTTTTAGAAATCTTTAACTTTTGTGATAATTCTGGGAATAGAGAGGCTTAACTTCTAGTGTGAGACCCCAATGAGGCTTAACATAGCTATGCACTTATTTTTACCAGAGCTTGCTGTTCATTCCTGGGAGCTCCACAGGAGGTGAATGGCTGTGCAAAGGAGAATGAGCCTGTCATGAAAGACAAAAGGGAAGACTTACTGGAAGAAATCCTCAGGGTAGTGCCTTAGGCTTGACTATCTTCGGCTGTTTTATCAGTGATCATAAGGTAAGCAGTAAGGATATTTGCTGATATTTGCGCAATGTTCAATGTGTTGAAGCTAAGGCTTTAAAAAGGTTATTTTGTTTTTATTTTAAGAGAGGTTTTGAGGTAGGTATTGAGCTGTCTAGTTGGAAAGCCAGTAAACAGCTTGTGAGACTTTTAAAAAAATGTTTGAACAATAAAAGCAGCCTGGCTGGGTGTGACCAGCTCTCATAGACCAGGATTTCTAGTTTTTAGCTTTTTGGCTTTGAGAGTCAGCAGCAATTGCTATTAGAGTCTCAACAGGATTGGAAGCTATAGTAAAGGTCTCCTGGCTGCTGAGTTTTCATGATCTTTTATTTTTCTCTCTCTGCTACTGGGTTGTATGTTAGAACATCTGATTTCTGAATTTGCTTTTTTGCCAAAAGACCTGTTTATGGGATGTTACTACATTAGACCAGTTAATTAGTAATAGTTACTGTATCTATTATTCTGTTAAGTTTTCTAATAGATTTAAATAGTTCTTCCTTCTTTTGCTGTAAGGTGATGGTAATATTTGAATAAATTATGTTTTGCTTAACTTTAAGAGGTTTGAACAGTCAAATTGCACCTGGAACACAGTTATTCACATTATCTTTAAAGTAAGAGAAGGTTAGGGTCTAGGTAACCTTTTTAAAATATTTTGAGAGGGCCTGGTTTGTTCCAAAACATCTCCAAAGTTTGTACTTCTTCAGATTCTGAAACGTTCCACCCTCAAATTAAACAAGATCTAGACAATATCCAGACGTGTAACATTCAAACTACACAAATGCAAAACAATGAGCATTTTCAATAAGGTAGAATCCAACTATCACCAATGGACATTCAATGGCATTACCATCACTGAAATCTCCATTATCAACATCCTGGAATTACCAGTAATCAGAAATCAAACTGGGCTTGTCATGTAAATACAATGGCTGCAAAAGCAGGTGAAAGGTTGGGAATCCTGCATTGAGTAACTCACCTACTAACTCCTCAAGCCTGTCCACTAACTATAAAGCTCAAATCAGGAGTATGATAAAATACTTCCCACTCGCCTGAATAAATACTCATCTAGCAACACTAAAGGGGCTTGACACCATCCAAAAAAAGTACCATGTTTGCCCAGTACAATATCCACAAACATTCATTCCCTCCCACCACTAATTCTCAATAGAAACAGTGTACATCATCCACAAGATGCACTGAAGAAATTCACCAAAGCTCCTTAGACAGCAAATATATTAAAATATATGAATATATGTCATATTAAAATATTGTTACTCTTATTCCTGTAGGCTGTTATCCTTTGGTATTTCATATCTTTTGTTAACGAAGTTAATATGTGAGCCTGGCTTCCTTTCTCTGGTTGACAGTGCAGGTATCTGGGTTATCTTAAAGCCAATTCAATGACCACTGAACTCATGCATTCAAATAGGAATATAATGCTGATAAATTCTCTCTGATCTTTTGAATAGAATAATTAATCAGTTGGCTACATAGACATACAGTTAGTTGAAACAAAGGAAAAGTTGGTCAATGTTTTTGGAGCAAAATTTCACTGACTTGAAGTTGAGATGTTGATTTAGTGTGATTGTGAAAAATGGGTATTTTGGTGAGCCATTTTAAAATCTTCATTAAAAATCAAATGTGATTATTTGTCTCATCTGAACTTGGTATCTAAACAAAACATTTGGTATTGTGTTACCATGCTTGTGACAATTTCAGAAGTCCCCACTAATGTGGCTATACACTCTTCAAACTGTACATTCTGAGAGATCGTACACTTGTGTTTCCAAAACATTTCTTAAAATCTAGACATATCTTGCAATGCTATGACCCCACTTCTCCAAGTAGCTTTTAAAATTCACTGTTGTAAACTACTGGAATTGCAATCCAGCTAGTGTTTCCTGATTGCACTTTGGAGCGGATTCAGACCTGATTCTTGAGTCAGTTTTGTTGTGTTGCAAATTGAAAGTCATTTTATGAAAGTGGCAACATAACTGCAGCCTTCAGTTTGTCAGTCGCTGTACAGGTGATTGTAATTTCCGTTTAAATAGGATTGCAGCAATTCAACATAATGTTGCCCTATTATTAAAAGCAATTCTCTATTCCAAAATTATATAGACCACGTATTCTCTGGGCTTCAAATGTTTTTAATCATTTAAGTATGTTAAATAAATCTCAACAACTATACTGATGAAATAATTAGAGGCCAAGTACATCCATCAGAGCTGTTTTTGTCCATATTTTGATTGCCATTCTGGCGCATGTTTATGAATGACATTATAAAATCATCAGTGATTGTACTGACACCATGGGATTGAGATACTATTTAACAGCTGTCAACTCCTCCAATCTTTCCTCTCTGCATGCTAATTTTAGCCTAGTTTCGCTAATGTAATTTCCATGAGTCCCGTCACACTTTCACTGGCAGTTAGACATCTGTCTAGTTCCAAAATGTAATCTCTCAAAATAACAGTTCCAAAGATTAGAAAGAGAAACTAAATAATTAGTGCTTTCTTTTATGTATAAAATCATTCAAGCGGGGAGGCTGGGCATGGCAGAAAGAAAACCGATCAATATTAAATGTTTTCTGGTTTAGCATGGTTTTCCCTGACGTGTAAGCCTGGTTCCGATGCTATACTATAAAACATGACCTTGGAACAGTAAATTTATACCTCTGAAAATAGACCCAAATACATGTGATGTTAAGCATTTTGCGATTCTTCAATTTAGTGAAGAGTTGAGGAAATTTTAATAAACTTTTGAAAACAAAGCTGAATTAATTTGTGAATAGAATCCCTCTTTTTAAATTATAACAGGGTTTGTAAAGAAGGGTTCAGTGGTAGTACCTGGCAACTTCAGCTCACTGTTAGCTATAAATAGCCTCTGTGTTGTTCAGCACTAAACGGCATCTCAGGGCACAATCCATGCAGACCAGCTACACGCACTCCCCACCCACAGACAGTGGCATCCAACATTTGCCATCTCTCATCATGGCAGTCATTGATCTTCTCGCAGAATAATTTGGAAATGCAAAGCTGCAATGCAGGGCACATACTGAGAGCCTCCTGCAAGAATGTTTTTGTGCACAGAATCAGGTATCCAGCTCATGGCTGGTCAGCGTTGCTCACTTGCTCCCTTTTACTGCTCATTCACTTAGTGCATACCTGCATGGTTACAGTACCCATAACTTGCCTTGCTGAACATATTATCACAGCGACACAGCGACCAAGCAACTTGTCTTTCTGGTCAGTCGAGGGGGCATGCAATTTTTTGTATGGCAGAGTTACCCATGCTCCATATGCCAGCCACTTACATTGTAAACATGTTACATGTGCAGCAAGCAGGTAGCCGTGCATCAAAGTCTTAGGGGAGAAGACCTCACCAAATTCCATGGAAGAACCCATCAGTCAGGGGCTTGCAGCACAGTAAAGCATCCCCCAATACCAGTCCAGGGGATTGGCCAAGGCCAGACATCTGGTCAGTGTGTCCATGCTTTTTTGGTCTCTTGAGTGAGTCACAGTCAGTCCTGTGCGCCTGTGGCAGCCAGTATGGGGACAGGGCTAAGCAGTTAGTGCAATGTGGTCCGGCATGCATGTGGGAGCCAGTATGGGGACAGGGCTAAGCAGTCAGTGAGATGTAAAGCTACCAGTCAGGAATCTAACTGCTTCTCATCCAGATCTGTCCTTTTAGTCAGCCTGTTGGGTGTGAAAGATGGACATGGTAAGGGGCTCAGGGAAACAATGCTGGAGGTGGGGGACATGGGAGCATGTGCAGAGGCATGGGTCTGCTGTCATGAACTGTACTCATCAGGATTGGGAGTTGGAAGGTGGAGACAGAGGAACAGCAAATGTGAAGGTGGGCAACTATATTTCTGAGAGGGGATCTGGTAAAGCATATATGGGAGTGGGGCAGTACAGGATTGAGATTTGTCTATGGTCAGAAGCACCCTATCTTCAAGAGGGAGACAATGTAAGACCATACCTGGCATGGTCACTCCATATGCCAGGGGCTCGTGGGGTAGGGTGGGCAGGCTCCTATATATAAGTTGGGTGGAGACTGGAGATGACCAAAGCTTATGGATTCTTAGGAAGGGCTGCCAGGAAGGGAATCTGGATGGGATCTCTATGCTTAGAAGTTGGGATGGGAAGCCACAGGCCGATGATCACATTTCATCATCTTCCACCATTCCCAGCCTGTGGTATCCCTTGTGTCACATACTCTGGCATGGACACCCTCCCTGTGTAACAAATTCTCCTTGTAATCCCAGTTGTTTCTTCACACAGAATCTGGCTGCGCTGCCAAGCAAAACAATCTTTATTTCCATTTCCTGTATTTATACAACAGCAATGCTTGCCACCAAGTCACGTGTAATTTTCAACAGGTGACCAAAAACTTGTTCAAAAATACTCTTTTTTTTGGAATGAATTACAGTGGAGAGAATGTAGAGAAACAAAGGCTTGGGGAAAGAATTCCACTGCCTCGGAACAATAGAGCTGAAGGCGTACTAGTGGGTTAATATAGAAGATAATTAAAAGGCCAGAATTGGAGAAATGTAGAGATCTAAGAAGGTTATGGATCAGGAAAAATTTATAGAGATAGGAAGGTGTGAGGCCATAGAAGGATTTGAAAAGTGGAATGAGAATTCTAAAATGCTTAAATTGCTTAATCAGGAGTGAAAGAAAGATGGGGGTATATTTATTGTGCATAGTTCGCAGAGTTTCGGATAATCTCAAATTTATGGTCAACTGATGAACTGAAGGGTTCAAAGAAAATTATAGAAACATTGTTTATAATTTCTCAAATCCTTTTAACCTACGTTACTACCAACAGAGCGAAGGAACACAATCGGAGATTACCTGAAACATACGCAGACATGAGGACTGTACTGGATTGTTGGCAATCTGGTACTGACGTTATTCTCTCTGTAGCACAGTACAGTTCTACATATTATTCCCTTTGCAATACAATCCAGTTCTATCAGTTATCCCCTAAATAAAGTGTGCCGTTTGCTATCCCCAATATAACACGGGAGGGTAGATTCGTATCAGAGGTAGCACATTCTGCAGAAGTCCCCAGCATGTAGCTTATACTTACCTATGCGCAACTTGCCAACTTCTTCACCCACATTCCATTATTGCCTTCTTCACCCACACTCATTTAATATCCAAATAATACAGCGTATTGTGGATAAGATAAAATAAAGAAGAAACAAAAAATTTATTAGGTAATGCCGCCCCTTTGAGATAACAAATGGTGCGAAGCAGAGAGGCATCATGGCTCTTCAGTCTTCTGTCCATTAATAAACGTTTTGGGGTTGTGAATCAAAATGTTGATGAAATATACATCCCATTCAAAATAGAACAGCAATGTCTTCAACCAGGGGTGACCAAATTTCTGAACCAAGGTAGCAGACATGATGACCCAGGAATTGTTGTTTGTCAATTACAGCATCCTCATATCTGTCTGCACATGGCCTTCAAAAAAGCATGGCATGGATTACTTTTCAAAAGTAGTGATAATTGTGGGCTAACAATCAGCTCCAAGCAGACCGAGATCCTCCACTAACTCTCACTAAATTTTGACCATGGCCCATCTTCTAAGACTTTAACTGACTCAAGCCTGAAGGATGTCAATCACTTTATGATCTTGCAAGTACTCTTTCTGGAAAAGTCTGCATTTAAAGTGATGTGGCAAATGACATAGGTCAATATTTACCAGTTTACAGAAAAAGATGGAAGAAATGAGACAAAGTTCTGCTCTGTGCAAAGCGGCAGTAATACTTACTCACCTGGCTACCTGAGAGATGAGTACAGGTCCCATATGAGATACATTCAGAACATCACGTATTTCAGATGGGAAGACAGTGCCCAATGCTGAGTTATGTCAAATGGCCAAGAGATATGAAATTGAAAAACTTATCATCAACGTCCAACCTAGAGGAGCGGACACAGCACATGTGACTAAAATACCTGAGGCAGCCATTCATTCAGCACTTAAACTTGAACGCTGCTGTTAAGATTGACCAAGATTAAGGTTGAAAGAATTCTTGAAGGGAAACCTCAGGAATTGTGCCAACACAGATTTAGAGAACAAAGCACAGGAAAAACTAACCGGGATGAAATCTGAAGTAGTTGGGTTATTTCCATTGAACAGCAAAGCATAATGATGGCAAAGGGCAAAAAGTAAGTTGGAAAGTTGAGAAAGAAACTCCCAACAAAATGAGACGATTCATCCATGCACACAATGTAGGTCTGCAAGTGGGTTCCATAGCCATGTCAGTATGTGCAACAGATGAAGCTATACATGCAAGGAATAGCCATCCTTGATACCATGGGGAAAGTAACAACAACAATCTCCAAACCAGTCTTAAGCTCTAACCCAACCTAAAAAGATGCCAGTTCTATAATGTATGTATAATCCCACGATATCGTACTTCCATACATCATGTCTGATATAAAATATCCTAGCCAATATTCTGCCTTATCTGCAAATAAAGTCAACAGATTGACGTAACACACTCATCAGTTATTGCAAAGTATTTTATTAATCAATTACCTAGTTTGTACATCTGGGTTATACTTGCATTTTAAACATTAAGAATAATGTGGAATGTTGGAATAAATTAGCTAAAGTCATGAGCTGGCCATTTACCATTCACAGTCTCATTATGAAGTCTGTCAAATTCATGTTATACATTGGTAAAGCACTATAATATGTTATATTCTCATCAGGGTAAGAACTTTTTGAAATACTATACACAAACTAACTTTAACAACCACATTACATAAGCCAGAACTTATTGACTTTCTGCACATTCCTGGGTAATTAAAATGTGTCATGACAGGTTCACATATCTACGGATTATAATTGAGTTTCACTGCTTTATAGATGAGTGCATTGACTGACAGTGTGCTACTAATGGGATATTGAATAACAGTGGTGTGGGTTGAAGGCACTGTGAGGAATGATGGAGCACTAAGCCTCTGCCCCTCACCCTGCTCTCCTGTATTTTATTGAAATCAATAAAAACAGAATATGAACAATTATTTAAACGTTATCGACTGTTAGCATAATTTGATTTTATGTGAAATTATGAATAACATGCTTGTTATGAAGTGAATGAATTGTGATAGACTTCTTTCCAGTTTTTGCTAAACTTCACAAAACTATGTCATCATGGTGGCTCTGTGGTTAATACTGCTGCCTCACAGTGTCATAGACCTGGGTTTGATTCCATTCTTGGGTGACCGTCTGTATAGAATTTGCACGTTCTCCTCGTGTCCATGTGAGTTTCTTCCAGGTACTCAAATCTCTTCCCACAGTCCAAAGATGTACAGGTAAAGGTGGATTGACCTTGGTAAAGTGTCTAGGGATGTACAGGCTTGGTGGATTATCCATGGGAAATTCAGGGTTACAGGGATAGGGTAGGGGGTGTGTCTGCATGGGATGCTCTTCGACGGGTCGGTGTAGACTCGATGGTCTGAACAGCTTGCTTCCACACTGCAGGGGTTCTATTCCATGAACTCACCAACAGTAAATAAATTGCACAAGTCAATGAGTAAAGGCCACAAGCAAAATATGGAAGATGCTGAAAATATGGCTTAAAAACTTGAAATCCTGGAAACATTCAGGAGTTCAGACTGCCTCTGTGGGGAGAGAGATGGACTTAATAAAATGAATTTTGTCAGTCCAATCAAGACAGGGTCCAAGATAGGAGAGTAAAGGAAAGATGAGTTCTTGCTGACTTCCTGACGTCTTCCCGCCATTAGGCAAATTTCACAGTAGAGGCCAAGAATCAGTAATGGGAGCTTGCTGATCAATGGCAAACATCTAACTGAGACTGTTAAGGGCCATTCATGGTGATTTTGCCCAGTGATTTGAATACCACAGAAGAACCAATACTTTCACAGAATTTCAACAGTTCACCAGCTGTAATGAGGAAAGAGCACATTGGGTGATTTTTTTTTTGTTTATCCATGTGATGTGGGTGCTGCTGGCCTTAAGAAGAGGATGGTGAGTGCCTTTTTGAACTGCTGCAGTCCACCTGCTGTGGGTTGAACCCAAATGCCATTACAGAGGCAATTCCAGGAGTTTGGCCCAGTGATAGTGAAGGAATGGTAATATATTTTAAGTCAGGATGGTGAGTAGTTTGGAGAGGAGCTTGCAGGTGGAAGTGTTCCCGTTTGCTGCTGCCCTTGTCCTTCTAGATGGAAGTGTTCATGGTTCTGGAAGATGCTGTTGAGGATCTGTGGTGAATTTCTATAATGCATCTTGTAGATAGTACATAGTGCTGCAATGGAGCGCTGGTGATAGAGGGATTGGATGCTTGTGGATGTAGTGGCAAACAAGCAGGCTGCTTTGTTCTGCATGGTGTCAAGCTTCTTGAGTGATGTTGGAACTACATTCTCCAGGAAACTGGGGAATATTCCATAACATTCCTGACTTGTGCCTGGAAAAGGTAATCAAGCTTAAGGAGTCAGGAGGTGAGTTATTCGCCACAGTGTTCCTAGCCTCTGACCTGCACTTGTAGCCATTGTGTTTACAAGGTGACGCCAGTTGAGTTTCTGGTTAATAGTAATGACCTGAAGTGCAGAGTTTCCAAGTAGGAGGGACCATCACAGTAAACAGAAGCGAATTCAATGCTTTGGAAGAATTGCTACACATAACAGTTACAGGAAGTTTTCTGGTAAAACCCCTGCAGTAAGGCTGGGAAAGGCATGAAGGACTGAAGAATGCAACTGGGCATGAACACTCTACACTGAGAGATTGTTTCCTTCAGTCAGGAGGAGAACAGGAGAGGAAAATGTTCGCATGGGTGTGGGAATAGCTGCAGAGAGTAGCGTGCGACTTGATGCTATGCTAGCGTATGAAGGGCAAATAGAGGATTAGAGGACACAAAAGAAACTTGAATAAAACATCAAAGTAAAACAAAGGACTACAGATTCTAGAGATTTGAAACAAAAACAGAATATTCTGGAAGAATATGTGGAGAGAAAGCAAAGTGAACGCTTCAGGTCCAGTGACACTTCTTCAGAACTCGGTTCAGATGAAGAGTCACTGGACTCGAAACTTTGACTGTTATTGAGGAAAGCATTACCCAGCATATAGATCCCATAGGCAGTGCAGTTTTCTGTACCTTTCCGAGCATCTCCAAAGACCTGGCTTATTCTGCTGGATAAAGGATTAAGGCCATGGATATATTGGACACTCATTGCCCATGACAGTGAAGAATAACAATGGTGATGATACATTTTGCTAGAGAACGATTCCAGCTGAGGACATTTGACGGATTTCACAATCTATGCCTATTAAGTCAGTATTGGATAACATCAGATAATTAGACTATTCTGGGTATCCCAGAAATTTGTATCCTCATTGGTGCTCTGTATTGTGTTGATGCAGCACTGTTGGAACAGCAGAGAGGAGTTACTCTGGCATTGTTTGATCCTCTCAAGTATGAATGAGGAAGTGATGTAGCCAACAGGCATTGGCCTTGAACAGAAGGTGTCTTTGCCATTCTTTATTGATGTGGGAAGGGCCATCCACAACTCTATTATTAACATGAGACTCAGCTGAGTCTAGTCCTCCTGCCAACGGCCCAAATCTAGATGCCCAGGCCAGAGTGCTCAGGTGGTATATGATGCCACTCCAAGACAATCTCATGGCCTCTAGGTGGACCTCATCTCACGGTTATCATCCACCCTCAACTTGAAAGTGAAAACGCACAGGAATTTGAGGGGTTGAGCCCAGTGTGGGAGAGAGATTAGGCCTCACACAGAAGAAAGATCAAGTCCAGTGCAAGAGAAAGACCGAGCCTTGCGGAGGAGAGTTTCAGTCCTCCTTGGAAAAGTTCGGCATGGAGTGACGACAGGCTTATGTCTAAAAAAGGGCCGTAACTTTGAACTTTTAACTTCATTTCTTATTTAATTACTCATCCTGAGGAAAACTGTAGCGTTGAACCTTGAACTTATTTCTTTATTTTCTGCTGCACTGATGCTGTGTTACCCCAGAAACATGTTGGTCCTTGTGGAGGGAGATAACGGGAACTGCAGATGCTGGAGAATCCGAGAAAACAAAGTGTGGAGCTGGATGAACACAGCAGGCCAAGCAGCATCTCAGGAGCACAAAAGCTGACGTTTCGGGCCTAGACCCTTCATCAGAAAAGCTTTGTGGTCCTGTGGAGTCAGGAAAAGGGTTGAAGAAAAAGGGAAGTAAAAGAATGAAATAGGATATGCCTAATTAATGTATGGGTTGGCACCTTCTTTTCTAATAATACAAATTAATAACCATTTAGAGCTGTTCAACAGTTTGGAAGTTAGCCTTGCATAGATTTTTTTTATCACAGAGTTGAGTCTTTGTGGTGACCATGTGAACATTTCTTTGGCCTCGATCAGGTCACTAGGTGGGGCACTAGTCTCACTGTTAGAAGATTGATTCATGCCTTCATCACTTACACGAGAATACACTGTAAAGATGGTAGTCTAATAACATATGGCTGTTGCTATTGGTTTTTCCTGCGTGAATATGAAAAGCAATTAAATATTTCAGATTATCGTTATTTTAAAGGCAAGACATAATTAGACAAAATGCTGTAGAATTCTGCAAAGTTTTAAGAATCTGCAGGCTGGGCATTTATTTTTGGTTTACTTCCCGTGTGCGGAGATTCAATTGTCAATATTGAACGGCTTCCAGTTTGGGGGAATGACTGACAGCTTTTAAATGTTATTTCTGGATTCCTGATTAATTTTGAAAGATAGCACGCAAATCTATAAAGGACCAATTTTACATGGGAACCAGGTGTGTGTACTTTTGCTGAAGATTTGGGGGATGCAGCAAAGCATAAAATAATCCAATTTCTAACCTCCACTCCCGTGGCCACCCACCCCCTCCCCCCCACCCCCCACCATTGTCAGGATATTAATCTAATCTTTATAATCTTTAGAATGTACAAAGTCTCCATTATAAATGAAATAATATTTAGCTAGAGGAGCAGTGTGCATAAATGAAACACATTTCAGTCTGCACTGAAGTAGAAGCTGTTTAATTTGGTTTTGCTGCTTCTTCACCCTGATATCTGGGATAGAGGTGAAGAATGTTGTGAAGTTTTATGTACTTTGCACTATGCTATTATGTAAATCCCACTTCCATCATTCTCAGATACTAAAGCCTGCAAAGGATATTAGCAATCTTACTACATTATGTATGGTATGTTTTGACAGAGAAAATCGCAAAGTTGAGATAAAGAGTTGAAGAAACTGGAGAATGTTTGTAAGCCACCTATGTATTGCGGCGTAGGTATCTCTTGTATGTCTTCCATTTTGGATGGATCAAATCAAGTACCATTTGAAGAGAATATTTAACTGAGGAAGTTGATTTGCCTGATGTTGATGTGATATCTTTTGCAGTTGAAAACAAGACTGTGTTTCCTTGCTGCTTCCATGAGCTGATGGGCATTTGTGACATGTTTAGTTTTCTGGAGAACTGCAAAATTACCTGTGAAACAGCATTGGTATATTCTCCATGGCATGATCCATATGTTGTTAGAAAATGACCTGGCTGACAAACAGTCTAAATAATAGTCTGAGAAAACAGTATCTACTGAACTGTGGTCTAAATGTTGTCAGTTCCTGTAGCTCTAAAAAAATATACAGGCCAATATCCATTCTTGGCATCAACCTTGGAAAAATGCTCAGCATCTGAAATATCAAGCTGTTACTTCTGCATCTTAAACTCTTCCAAGGTGATAATTTTGAGATGGTACCTTTTTAGCACAAAATTCAGTCATCTTGCTTCGACATGCATAATGTGTCATCATTGTTCAGAAGATGTGATGGAGTTGCACCACTTGGTGTAATGCTCGCTAGTGGAAATGATGTTGTTTTGTACCATGGAATCCAATAATAGAATCAAACTGGTCTGGCTAGAGATTCTCAGTTAGGAGATAGTTTCAATACTGTCATCTGTAATCTTTGATGTTGGAATTGAAGTATTGGATATGATTGTGATTAAACGTAGAACTGTGCATGCTAGTAGGCCTGCTGTATCAAACATATAACAAGGGTTTCAGGTTTCCATCCAAAGGAATTGTACTGTTGTTCAAGGTGGATAATGTCAATACATTGGATGTCAGAGATGCTGTAAGCAGTTAGACTATCAAGTGTAGATTTCATCCAACTGTGCCAGTTTCCTAAGCTAATCTTGCTTAAGATGCTTAAAGGAATAATATTTTCACTAAATCCCATGTCAGTTTTTGGCATATTGCGCATTTTTGTACATTCAGTTTTTGGGGTATATCATTTGCATGGAAATAAAGTATTCAGCTTTTCTGATAGCATCCATGTTATCTGTCACATTTGCCACAAGTACTGTCTGATACAAGTCTGCAGTTACCTCTCGAACTTTGATGACATGCTTGTGTGCCATGGATGTGAGCTTGGAAACATCCTTGACATTGTTCTTTGTTTAATTCTTCTTCACTGGTTACTGCATAAAATTACATTGTATTCTGAGTTTCTCCAAGCACTTGGATTTCTTACACGTTGTCACCCTATACCCTCTTGTAGAAGTCTTGTAGCAAAAATTACACAAATTCAGCCTGTTTTCTCTCAAATTTAGAAGGTTAAAAGGTGATCTAATTGAAGTCTTCAAAATATTGACAGGAAAAGACAAGGTAAATAAAGATAAACTACTCTGACTGTTTGTGAATTCTAAAACTGTGAGGCATAGCGTGAGAATTAGAGCCAGACTATTCAGGAGAGATGTTAGGAAGCACTTCTACATGCAAAGAATGGTGGACGTATAACTTTGTTCCAGAAACAGCAGTTTCAGAAGCAGCTAGATTAGTTGTGAACATTAAATCTGAGATAGATGCATTTTTGTTAATCAAATGTATTAAGGGATATGGATCAAGAAAGAGTTATGCACAGATCAGCCATGATCCCATTGAATGTTGGAATAGGCATGAGGGGCTGAATGGCCTATCCCTGTTCTTATGTCCTAACATAGCTTGCATAATAATGGACATTGTTTTGGTAGATGAGACAAATCATGTATTGTGTGATTTTAGTGTTTTGCTGACTTTGTTGATAGCTGCCAAAGGCTGTTGCAGAGTCATGAAGATGCTGCTGTCCTGTGACCGTAGCTTTTTTCTAGAAGTGCTTCAATGTTATATTTCAGAAAGACTTTAATATATATAGAAACAATGAGCATTTCCATAAGTCTTTCAGGTAAATTAGCCTCATTGAGATCACATTCCGTGCCTTTGCGTCTGCCTATGGATTTGTTGATATTTTCATTTGGCCATTAATGATATGAAATGGGCTCAAGGCTGCAAATCCTGGTGTTGACTCTAAGCTTAAGCTGATCTTCGAGGACTTGATATTTCTTGTCTAGATCTTTGCAGTGATACAATTTTAGTTCTTCATAACGCTTCATTCTCCAGAGTCATAAGCCGTTGGGACAGCCTAATTCTCTATTTAGTTTGATTTGATTTGATTTATTGTTGTTGCATGTACTAAGATACAGTGAAAAGCATTGTTTTGCATGCTCTATTGGCAGATCAGACCATATAAAATGTATCTGTCTACAAATTGTTGGTTTGTAATGTGAAAGTTCATGCATTCTTTCCAGGAATAATTGAAATTTTGACAGAATATCACTGAACCTACAGCCCATAAGGACATTAAAAAAAAACACAGGTGTGAGAAAGCCATTCAGCCCCTCTAGCCAGCCATGGTATTCAACAAGAACCTGGCAGATCTGTCATTGGTCTCAAACCCTCTTTCATGCCAGATCCATAGAGGTCTCAAGTCTCTGCTATTTCAAAAAATCTATCCATGCCTCTTCAAATACTTTCAGTGATCTTGCCTTCACAATTCTCTGAGACAGAGACTTTCCATTCTACTGAGAGAAGAAAATCTTTTGCATCTGTTTTAATTGAGTGTTCTCTTATTCTGTAACCATATCCCTTAGTTCAATAATCCACCACTACTGCAAACAACTTCTCAACGTCTTCCTTGACGAGCTCCTTCAAAATCTTATATGTTTCAATATGTTCACCCCTCATTCTTCTAAACTCTAATGAATAAAGGCTTATCTTGTTTAGCTATTCTTGATAAAGTCAACTCATTCATCCTAGGAATTATCATTCTGTATGTTTACATTGAACTGCATCCAGTGCCAGTACTTGTAACAGTCTTGATGGCTCAGTGGTTAGCACTGCTGCCTCATAGCACCAGGGACTTGGGTTTGATTGACTGGCTCTATGGAGTTTGCATGTTCTCCCCATGTCTGTGAAAATTTCCTTAGGGTGGTCCAGTCTCTTCCCATCATCCAAAAATGTGCAAGTTAGGTGAATTGGCCATGCTAAAGTGTCCAGGAACATGAAAGCTAGGTAGACTGGCTATGGGAAATGCACTGACCCAGGAATTGGAGGTTGGGTGTTGTTCTGGTGGTATGCTATTCAGAGGGTTGATATTGGCTGAATGGCCTGCTTCCACACTGTAGGGGTTCAATGAGTTTTTTTTAAACAGGGACAAAAACTGTATGCAGTACTTTTGGTGCAATTTCACTGTTACCCAAGGCTTCCCAATTTTTAAACTTCAACACCTTAACAAAAATGGACAAAATTCCATTTGCCATCATAATTACTTGCATACTAACTTGTTGTGGTTCTTGCACAAGAACCCAAATCCCCCCACATTCCACTAATTTAGACTCTCTCTCCATTGAAATAAAAGTTGACTTTTTGATTCTTTCTACCTCACACCTTCATGCATTAAATTCCACCTCTCATGTCTTTACCCACTCATTCAGCCTATTTACATCCCTTTGCATGTTGTTATGTCCTCTTCTTGCATTGTCCTCCCATCCTTTTTAGAACAATTTTGAATACAGTGCACTCTGCCTGCTCCTTCAAGTCAATTTTATAGGTAGTAATAACTGAGCCCAAGACTGATTATTATGGCACCCCACTATTTATATCTTTCTAACCTGAAAAATACCCGTTAATCCCAGCTTTTTCTCTTCTGTGCATTAAACAATCTACAATTCTGACACTACAGCCAATACATTATCCTATACTGTGAGTTACTATCTTTTATGTAACATCATACGAGTGCTTTCTGAAATCCAAATACACTGCATTTACTTGTTTCCTTTTAACAACTCTTGTTATCTCCTAAAGGTTTACAAAATATGTTAGACATGATCACCCTTTCATAAAACCACGGTGATGACTCTGATTGTGTTAAGCTTTTGTAAATGCCCTGCTACTTCTAGTTTAATAAAAAACGCAAGCATTTTCCAAATCACTGATGTTAGACTAAATGGCCTATAGTTTCTTATTTTCTGTCTCCCTCTCTCTTGAACAGAAGCATCACATCAATAGCTTTCCAATCTAGTCGACCCCTTCTGGAATTCAATGAGTTTTGGAATATTTTGATTAATATTTCAGTGTCATTGTAGCCACTTCCTTTAAACCCTTTGGAATTAGGCCATCAGGCTGTGGTGACTGTCTGCCTTTCTTGTATACGCTCACTTTGTCCTTTTTGATGGAGTCTTTTCTAGATCTTTCCTCCCATTTACACCTTGCTTATCTGTTGTCTTTGAGGTATTTAGAGTGTCCTTTACCTTGAAAATGAATGAAAAATATTGATTAAAATCATCTGCCATTTCTCTACCCACTATTGCTGATTACCATGCTCTCACACTTACATTAACTATTCTTTCTTTTATAAAACCCAAAGAGGCTTTTGCTGTTTGCTTTCACAGTTCTTGTCAATTTGCATTCATGATTAATTTTCTCCATCCTTTTTAGTTTTTTAATCATTGTCTCCTAGTTCTTAAAAGATTTCCAATCCTCTGGTTTACCATTCCTATACAATCCTGTATGCCTTACTGCTTTGATTTTCAGATGTTTGATTTTCATTCTTACTGTGCTGTTTTATGTTCTTTAAAAATTACATATATACAGAGGGTCTGTAATGAAATATAATGTTTGTTAGCTTTGTTGACTTCTCCTTCTTCATCCTTGCCGTGGCTTTAAAAGTAACTTACTCGAAAGGACCAAGCTTATATGGGTGGGACATGTTCATACCAAAAAAAAATCATGTATGCATATTTAAGGTACATTTCACATTTTTCAAGAAGCAAGTTGGCAGATGTGATCAATGTCTGCATGCAAGTAAGGCCTGTTCAATTAATAACATGATTTCATCCTTTTTTAATGTATTTTCCTCAAGAATTGTTTTAATAAATTAGAGCTGTCTTTAGCACTTTTTAAAAATTGCTGTTTTCTACATTATGTTGACAACTTTTAAAAGGGAGAGTTAGAGGGAGTCTTCACAAGTGTTTCTTGGTTCAGTGCTGCTCTAGCCTATAGTCTTGATTGTTGAAAGTGGCCTGCATATCGAAATTAGGACATGCAATTGGTAACTGAGGAAAGTAACTTTTCAAAATTACCACCACTGTTATCTTCTTTGGTGCCAACTTACTGCCACCACCTTCTAGTACCCCTATTTGCTGTCAATGCCTTTTGGCACCCACTTGCTGCCACTGCAATTTGTTCATGTTCTATAACATGTTAGCTAACAATGCATATGCCACAGAGACTCAGGCTGCTTATTGAGACACGTATCTTAAAGATTATGAACAAATAAGGCTTTTTAGAGTTTGATGTATATTCCAGGTTATGTCCTTACTTAGGTTACTATTATGTTTTATATACATGGCTCACTGTTTAGCTGCTAACTGACTGCCTACTGAGTTTATTCTGTGTAAGTTGGGGTACACTTGTACTAGAGTGTCACATTGTGATTTCATCTAACTTCTAAAAGGCATAGTGTTTCTCTGAGTCCTGCTCAATAATATTATGGTGGATGCCTACACATACACTCTTATGGATTGTTGCCTGCTCCCAGATTTCTTGGTCTCTAGCATCCTTGGTTTATACTTAATTTGCAGGAGGGCTTTCTTACTCTCCAGTCCTGCAATAATCTTTGATAATGGGAACTGCAGATGCTGGAGAATTCCAAGATGTCTAGGCCCGAAACGTCAGCTTTTGTGCTCCTGAGATGCTGCTTGGCCTGCTGTGTTCATCCAGCCTCACATTTTATTATCCTGCAATAATCTTTGTTTACATTTACACATTACAGGTTACTATATCCAGCTCTTCGGCACATAGTCAAAGTCCTCTGTCTTGATATTGTTCTTCCCATCTCTCTCTGCAAAGTTCTCTTCTACTCTTGTCAGTGTTACTTCATCACCTTTTAAATTCCAATTCATTGCGCTCCTGAAGAATAGCCAAACTACACACAACAAATCCAAATCAACATACATTAAAAGACGCCTGCTCTGCATATAATCGCTATACAATTTTTGAAACAATTATTGTTATTCAGGGTAAATTTGATAGCGTATGCATGATAGTCACTTCTATATGAAATTTATCTCCGTGTCTTGTGAAGCAGATATTCAATTAAATCCATATTGAAACAATGTAATGCAAAGAAAATGTTCATGCTACTCAAGAACAGGTTCTGGCAAAGGACTAATGTTAAAAAGCATTTTTTTTCATTCAGGGATATAATACTCAGAATAATCCAGTTTAGGTCAGTAGGAAAAGTCAAAAGATAGTTAAATAATAGGGGAAGGGAGATTGTAGTGATTGGGACCAGTTGGACCTTCTTGACTATGAGGTTACTGATTGGGGCTGTGAGCCCGGGCCAATCAGGAACATCTTGGCTGATCAATACAATTAGGAGATGAGAATCTCCTCAGTTGAGGATTGATTCTGACCTGCCCACAGCCAGAGTACTGTGTACAAGTAAACAAAGGATAACTTGGGGTCGGGATACCTGCCTTTGTACAGAAATTTCAAAATCTGATTGATTTTCAATTTGTATTAGCTAAACATCAAAGAAAAAAGAATGAACATGATCACTTCAATCAATATCATGTGAGAAAATCATAGAGATCCATGTTCTAAATGCTCTGCTACTGATTTGAAACATTAGAACATAGAATAGTACAGTACAGGAACAGGCACTTCTGTTCACTGTGCTATGCCGACTATGATGCCACTCTGAACTAATCTCACCTGCCTGCACATGGTCCATATCCCCGTATTCCTTGTCTGTGCATGTGTCTGTTTAAATGTCTCTTAAGCTCGGCTATCATGTCTGCTTCTACCACCTCCACTGGCACTGCATTCCAGGGCCCTACCACACTCTGCAAAAAAACTTGCCTCACACAGCTCCTTTAAATATTACCCCTCTCACCTTAAACCTATGCCTCATGGTGTTTGGCATTCCATTCTGTGAAAGAGACTCCAATTATTCACCCTATCCATGCTTTTTATAATTTTATACACTTCTGTCAGGGCACCCTTCAGCCTCCGACATTCTATCAAAAATAATCCAAATTTGTCTAACCTCTCCTCAGAGCTGTGATCTTAGTTTTTAACAAATGAAATGCTGCATTTCCAGCAGGGAGATCTGGACAAAATTAATTCAGTAATCCTGGGAAGATGACCTCTGGAAATTGGCCAGAATGTTTAAGTTTCTGCCTCAGTGCACTGCTGCAAGCCTGAAAGCAGCCTTAGGATACGGTAACAGAGTTAAACAACCTGAATGACTCATTATTTCATGTAATTTAATATGAAAAAAAATGTAATCAGGAGATTAGAGCCTCCTCAGTTGAGGACTGACTCCAAGCTGGCTGGCCACAGTCGGTATACTGTGCACAAGTAACTAAAAGGTGATTGGTGATGGGACCTGGCTTCCATGCAGTTATTTCAGAGATCATGATATTTCATTGAAGGATTCATTGAATGGTATCCCTCATCTGTACTTAGCTATGTATAAGAGGTAAATACCTCTGTAAATCTGGATACTTCTACTTATTTAAATTTACTCCATCATGTAACTGTGCACCAGTCCAGGAAACAAAGGAGTTCAAAATCTCACGTGAAAGATGCTTTACCAAGCATTTGAAATTCAGCAGAAAGTGATTCAATCTGTTCATTTAAGTGTAAATAGAAATCAAATTTCTCCACCACAATTGTCAACAGTCACAATAGGTTTGGGTTTAATGATCCTCTACCTAATTATTTCTTCTTAATGATCAACTAGTTGCATTTATTAAGGACATAATATGAGAGCATTAATGTAAGTTATATTTTATATAACAGTGCTGAAGATATAGCAGAGAAATGAGCTTAGCAGAAATGCCATGGCTAATTGAACTAGTCTCTAAAGCTGAAATGCTACAATTACTGAAGTGCTCAAAAGTTAATAGTTGAATCCATTGAAAACCTAGATTCCTCAGACACTTTTCCAAGTCAGTTCCCCAGATAATGACATCATAAATCACTGTTTATGTAAAAATCTTAACCTTTAGCCTGCTGATGGTAGAAAATGCCAACAAATAGGCAGTGAACAAAACAGAAGCAATATGAATTGTAATTTTTCTTATTTATGTGTCCCTTTTTGTCACCAGAAGAATGTTTGTGTATGTCCATCCAATTGTCAGAAAATCTCTAATCAGACCGGTATGGACTTTGCTTTTATTAGGGAGAGTGACACTGAAGTTGTAGAGAATGATGAGTAGAAATTATATTGTAAAAAGTGTAAATCTAATTGATTGAGAATTAATCCAAGTCATGAAGCAAATTAAAGTAAATTCATTATGGAAAAATAATTTTCATATGAGTTTGAGCGTTGTTGGAGGAGCACACATCCAGGTAGGTGAGGGCCATTCCATCACACTCCTGACTCATGCTTTGTAGATAGTGAACAGGTTTTGGAGGGCCTGGAGGTGAGTTACTCACCACAGTATTCCCAGCCTCTATCCTGCTCTTGCAGCTATTGCATTTATTTGGTGACTCCAGTTGGGTTTCAGGTCAATGGTAACCTCCAGAATGTTGGTAGTTTGGAATTCATTGATGGTAATACCATTGAATGTCGAGAGATAGTGGCTAGGTTGTTTCTTCTTGGAGATTGTCATTGCCTGGCATTTGATTGGCACAAAAGTTACTTGCCCCTTGTCAGCCCAAGCCTGGATATTGTTGAGATCTTGTTACATTTGAACATGGACTACTTCCAGTATCAGAGGAGTCATGAATGGTGCTAATATTGTCCAATCATTGGTGAATACCCCCACCTCTGACCTTATGATGGAGAGAAGGTTGTTGATGAAGCAGACAATGTCCTGGAATTGAGATGACTGACCTCCAACAAACATGGCCATCTTCCTATGTGTCAGGTATTACTCCAATTAGTGGAGAGCTTGCGCCTCGAGACACATTCAAATCCTGTTTTGCTAGGGCTCAGTCAAATGTGGCCTTGGTATCAAGGGCTGTCACTCTCACCTCACTTCTGTAATTCAGCACTTTTGTCCATATTTGAACCAAGGCTGTAATGAGGTCAGAAGCTGAGTGGCCCTGGTAGAACCCAAAGTGGGCATCAGTGGGCAGGTTATTGATGAGCAAATGCTGCTTGATAACGCTGTTGATGACACCTTCCATCACTTTGCTGTTGATCAAGTGTAGTAATTGGGATGGTAATTGGCCAGGCTGGATTAGCTTTGTCTTTGCCTATGGGACATACTTGGGAAATTTCCGCATTGCTGTGTAGGTAACAGTTTTGTCGCGTTACTGGAACAGTTTGGCAATGGGGAATGGCAAGTTCCCGAGTACAGGATTTTGGTACCATTGTTGAAATATTGTTACACTTATGTAGTGAGTCCCTCATTAGTCAGGATGGGATTATTTGCAGGCTTTTCTCTTCTGGTGAATTGTTTAATTACCCACCATCATTTGCGGCTAGATTTGTCAGTGCTGCAGAGCTTAGATCTGATCTGTTGGTTGTGGGTAGCCCAGTCTATCATTTGCTGCTTATGCTGTTTGGTGTGCAAGAGGTTATGTTTGGTGGCTTCACCGGGTTGATACTTCATCTTCAGGTATGCCTGCGACTGCACCTGACATACCCTTCTGCACTATCCATTGAACTAGGGTGGATCCCCGATTTGATGATGATGGTTGAGCATGGAATCTGCCAGGCCACAAGGTTGCAGATTATGCTGGAGTACCATTCTGCTGCTGATGGTCCACAGTGTCTCATGGATGCCCAGCCTTGAGTACCTGGTTTTGTTTCAAGTCTGTCCTATTTAGCACAATGATAGTGCCACACAGGATGTAAAGTATTCTCAATGTGAAAACTGATCTTGTCTCCACAAAGACTGCCCAGTGGTCACTGTTAGCAATACTGTCATGGGTAGACTCATCTTCAGCTGACAGATTGGTAAAGATGAGGTCAAGTATTTTTTCCCTTTTTTGTTCCCTCACCACCTGCTGCAGCCCAGTCTAGGTGTTACGTCCTCTAGGACTTGACTAACATGATCAATAGTACTGCTGCCGAGCCACACTTTGTGGTGGGCATTGGAATCCCTCACCCAAAGTACATTTTGTGGCCTAGCCTCCTTTAGTGCATCATCTAAGTGGTGCTCAACATGGAAGAGCACTGATTCATCAGCTGAAGAGGGACATGGTATGTGGCAATCATCCAGAAGTTTCCTTGCCCATGTTTGACCTGATGTTATGAGACGTCAAGGGTTCTGAAGTTGAGGCTGAGGACTCCCAGGGGAACTCTCTCTTGACTGTATACCTGTGCACTTCCACCTCTCCTGGGTCTGTCTTTCTGGTGAGATGGTAGCTTACAGGGAGGGTGTTATCTGGGACATATTCATACTCACAGAATCATGCCTTAGAGACAACGTTAGGCTGCTGCTTGACTAATCTGTAGGACAGAAAGTATTAAGATTTTGAGTTATAAAGCAGTGCAGCTCCTCACTTGTGATTCAATGAAACTAAGAGTACATGGGATCCTCATCCCTATGAAAAGATACAACCTCTGCGTGGCATGGTGGCTCAGTGGCTAGCACTGCTGCCTCACAACACCAGGCATTCAGGCTCAATTCCACCCTTGGGTGACTGTGTGGAGTTTGCATATTCTCCCCAGGTCTGCATGGGTTTTTTTCTGGGTGTGCTGGCTTCCTTCCACAAGCCAAATATATGCAGGTTTAGGTGGATTGGCCATGCTAAGTTGCCCATAGTTTCGAAGGATGGGCAAGTCAGAGGGATTAACCATGGGAAATGCAGGGCTACAGGGATAAACTAAAGGAGTTGTCTTCAGTAGGGTGCTTTTGGGAGGGGCTTTGAAGCTAATGTTGTACTTGCTTGTGAGGCTGGATGAACACAGCAGGCCAAGCAGCATCTCAGGAGCACAAAAGCTGACGTTTCGGGCCTAGACCATTCATCAGAGAGGGGGATGGGGAGAGGGAACTGGAATAAATAGGGAGAGAGAGGGAGGCGGACCGAAGATGGAGAGTAAAGAAGATAGGTGGAGAGAGTATGGGTGGGGAGGTAGGGAGGGGATAGGTCAGTCCAGGGAAGACGGACAGGTCAAGGAGGTGGGATGAGGTTAGTAGGTAGTTGGGGGTGCGGCTTGGGGTGGGAGGAAGGGATGGGTGAGAGGAAGAACCGGTTAGGGAGGCAGAGACAGGTTGGACTGGTTTTGGGATGCAGTGGGTGGGGGGGAAGAGCTGGGCTGGTTGTGTGGTGCAGTGGGGGGAGGGGACGAACTGGGCTGGTTAAGGGATGCAGTAGGGGAAGGGGAGATTTTGAAGCTGGTGAAGTCCACATTGATACCATTAGGCTGCAGGGTTCCCAGGCGGAATATGAGTTGCTGCTCCTGCAACCTTCGGGTGGCATCATTGTGGCAGTGCAGGAGGCATATGATGGACATGTCATCTAGAGAATGGGAGGGAGAGTGGAAATGGTTTGCGACTGAGAGGTGCAGTTGTTTGTTGCGAACTGAGCGGAGGTGTTCTGCAAAGCGGCCTCCAAGCCTCCGCTTGGTTTCCCCAATGTAGAGGAAGCCGCACTGGGTACAATGGATGCAGTATACCACATTGGCAGATGTGCAGGTGAACCTCTGCTTAATGTGGAATGTCATCTTGGGGCTTGGGATAGGGGTGAGGGAGGAGGTGTGGGGGCAAGTGTAGCATTTCCTGCGGTGGCAGGGGAAGGTGCCGGGTGTGGTGGGGTTGGAGGGCAGTGTGGAGCGAACAAGGGAGTCACGGAGAGAGTGGTCTCTCCGGAAAGCAGACAGGGGTGGGGATGGAAAAATGTCTTGGGTGGTGGGGTTGGATTGTAAATGGCGAAAGTGTCGGAGGATGATGCATTGTATCCGGAGGTTGGTAGGGTGGTGTGTGAGAATGAGGGGGATCCTCTTGGGGCGGTTGTGGCGGGGGCGGGGTGTGAGGGATGTGTTGCGGGAAATACGGGAGACGCGGTCAAGGGCGTTCTTGATCACTGTGGGGGGAAAGTTGCGGTCCTTCAAGAACTTGGGCATCTGGGATGTGCGGGAGTGGAATGTCTTATCGTGGGAGCAGATGCGGCGGAGGCGGAGGAATTGGGAATTGTTCATCATCCAGCCTCACATTTTATTATCTTGGAATTCTCCAGCATCGGCAGTTCCCATTATCTCCGTTGTACTTGCTTTAAGTATTTATTCCCATCAGTGCGAGCCACATACAATGGCTGGTACACTGAATGTTGTTTTCTCCCAGACAGTGCTACAATAATGAACCCTCAGTAACAATTCAGTATACATTTGCGATACTGCCCTGCTGCATTGCTGATGTGGTGTGCATGTCACACACTCATTGTTGGGACAGAGGCTTTGCAGGCATAAAATGACTCTTTATTAACTTGCAATGTCTACATTGTAATTTAAGACACTTCATTGACACCAATTCTGCTTTGCTTGGACATAGCCTGAGGCCTGTCTAATGATCTAGGGATGCACCACCAGCAGGGTTTTTCAGGAAACACATCGCTGTGAGTTAACCTGGTCGTTTATTGCATGATAGAAAAAAGTACAATTCCATTGCTTGTCAGGTATAATTAGGGCTCTCGAGATTTGTTCATAATAATCTGCTCCCTTTGACCAGTAGTTTCAAACTCACTGTCTCCAACCACAGGCTATAGGACATCACCAGATGGAGTGTACATCATGAAATTTAAATCCTTCAGGAACATTACCTCATACAATGGGGAGGTGATGGCCTAGTGGCATATCACTGGAATGTTAATCTAGAGATCCAGGTAATGTTCCAGGGACTTGGGTTTGAATCCCACCATGGCAGGTGGTGGAATTGGAGTTCAAAAAAAATCTGAAATTAAGAATCTGATGATGACCATGAATCTGTGGTCGATTGTTGAAAATATCTATTTGGTTCACCATTGTCCTTTAGGGAAGGAAACTGCCATCCTTACCTAGATAACAAGGTGTAGAGCTGGATGGACACAGCAGGCCAAACAGCGTCATAGGAGCAGGAAGGCTGATGCTTTGGGCCGAGACCCTTCCTAGGCCTGAAACGTCAGCCTTCCTGCTCCTATGATGCTGCTTGACCTGCTGTGTTCATCCAGCTCTACACCTTGTTATCTCGGATTCTCCAGCATCTGCAGTGCCTATTATCTCTGATACAATTTTAACTCCACTGCGAAGCTTCTTCTAAGGATGCCTGCCCTGAAGAAGTTACCCTCTACCCTCCGGACAAACCTCAGGGGATAGCATTTCTGATGAAGTGTCTAGACCCAAAACGTCAGCCTTCCTGCTCCTCTGATGCTGCTTGGCCTGCTGTATTCATCTAGCTCTACGTCTTGTTATCTCAGATTCTCCAACATCTGCAGTTCCTACTATCTGTGCCAGCCTTACCTGGTTTGGCCTACATGTGACTCCAGACCCACTACAATGTGGTTAACTCTTAACCTGCCATTTGGGCAATAAATGCTGCCTAGCCAGCAATACTGTCATCCAATGAATGAATAAAGGAAAAAACATATAGCCTTTTGATTGTCCTCTGGTCTAATCTCATAGTTGCAACTCTCAAACAATTGCCTATATACACAGGAAATAATTGTACATCATTCAGAAAATAAAGTGAAGTAGTAAGTTATATGTTTCAACTGAAGCTTCAGAGGATGTTGCAATGTTTATATTTATTGTTCATAAGCAGCAGCAAAGACCACGAGACTGGCGATTCCCCAAAGGATCCCAGAACTGTGAAAGTGCAAATGAAGGTCACATTTTTCTTAAGCCTTCAGCCATCTCCTCTCATTTTATACCTAGCCAGGGAAATCCATACTTCCTGTAGGGAAACCCAAGAATTGAACTCAGTCAAGCAGTTAACAAGGTTATTTTGAGAGGCCTATCTCTCTTGTCCTATTTCTGTATTTCTTTCTCTTGCTGTAAGCTGCCATGGACTCCAGTGTCATTTTTCACAATGTATGCACAAACATTCGTCTGGCAGGGAAAATCTTCAAAAGGATGCTAAAGGTACACAAACTAGTCACCACATTCATTTTAGCCAGGTTAATTGTATAAGATATCCAAACCTTTCCGTGTTCCAAAAGGAAGTTCACAATCCTCTGTTTACACCTCTCAACTTTGCAAGAAAAGCCATCAGTCCATCAGCAACTGCCCTGAGCAAGCTACAAGCAACATGCAATGTTTTGAATCATTTACAATTGCCATTGTAACTAAAAGTTTTTGCAACAAACAAACTGCAGAACAGAAACTATAGCACAAATATTGGAGATATTTATGAAACCTGAAATGAAGAAAAGTTTGCATATATGGTGCACTCTTCAAAATCAGTGAACATCTCAAAGTACCGCCAATTATTTACTTTTGTAGCACAGTCACTGCTGTATATGCAATTGGTGACAGCCAATTTATATTCAGCAAACTCCTGCAAAAGACATATAATAATGACCAGATTATTTTGTGATGTTGATTAGTTGATAGGTATTGTCAATACAGTGGGGATGGTTTCCCAGCTCTTCTTCAAAGCAGTGTCATGGGGTATTCATCCAAACAGGCTAACTGGGCTTCCATTTAACTTCTCATCTGAAAGGCTGCACCTCTAACACTGCTCTGTTACCACTGGACTGAAGAATTGGCCTTCATTTTAGTACTTAATGCATGGGGTGGGGCTTTGAACCCAGAATCTTGTAAATCAGCGATGAATCAACTGCTAACTAAGTCACAGCTGACATGTAACAATTAGCATCAAAAACACAGCAAAAATTTTTCAAGCTAGAATTTTAATAAGTAGTGTGTCATGCCCCAGAATATGAAACATGCACTGGGAATTTCCTGCCATGATAGCATTCTGCTCCTTGACAAATTGGGGTAAATCTTGGGTAGATGTATAGATGGAGGTTCTGCTATTCCCAAATTAGATAAACAGAAATCCTGTGAAATCACCATATCCTACTCCTTCATAGTCTGTTTGTAAATATTTGGTAAAGGATAACAAAACCACAGTTTTGCATGATGGGTTTGTGGGACAACCCAAGCCTGTGTTTGTTATATTTGCTTGTAAGGAATTATCAATGTCCTACGTATTTCCAATGCTTCTTTGGACTTCAGTAAGGCAATGGACTTCAGTAAGGCATTTGATAAGGTTCCCCATGGAAGGCTCATTCAGAAGGTCAGGAGGAATGGGATACAGGGGAACTTAGCTGCTTGGATACAGAATTGGCTGGCCAACAGAAGACAGCGAGTGGTAGTAGAAGGAAAATATTCTGCCTGGAAGTCAGTGGTGAGTGGGGTTCTACAGGGCTCTGTCCTTGGGCCTCTACTGTTTGTAATTTTTATTAATGACTTGGACGAGGGAATTGAAGGATGGGTCAGCAAGTTTGCAGACGACACAAAGGTCGGAGGTGTCGTTGACAGTGTAGAGGGCTGTTGTAGGCTGCAGCGGGACATTGACAGGATGCAGAGATGGGCTGAGAGGTGGCAGATGGAGTTCAACCTGGATAAATGCGAGGTGATGCATTTTGGAAGGTCGAATTTGAAAGCTGAGTACAGGATTAAGGATAGGATTCTTGGCAGCGTGGAGGAACAGAGGGATCTTGGTGTGCAGATACATAGATCCCTTAAAATGGCCACCCAAGTGGACAGGGTTGTTAAGAAAGCATATGGTGTTTTGGCTTTCATTAACAGGGGGATTGAGTTTAAGAGTCGTGAGATCTTGTTGCAGCTCTATAAAACTTTGGTTAGACCGCACTTGGAATACTGCGTCCAGTTCTGGGCGCCCTATTATAGGAAAGATGTGGATGCTTTGGAGAGGGTTCAGAGGAGGTTTACCAGGATGCTGCCTGGACTGGAGGGCTTATCTTATGAAGAGAGGTTGACTGAGCTCGGTCTCTTTTCATTGGAGAAAAGGAGGAGGAGAGGGGACCTAATTGAGGTATACAAGATAATGAGAGGCATAGATAGAGTTGATAGCCAGAGACTATTTCCCAGGGCAGAAATGGCTAGCACGAGGGGTCATAGTTTTAAGCTGGTTGGTGGAAAGTATAGAGGGGATGTCAGAGGCAGGTTCTTTACGCAGAGAGTTGTGAGAGCATGGAATGCGTTGCCAGCAGCAGTTGTGGAAGCAAGGTCATTGGGGTCATTTAAGAGACTGCTGGACATGCATATGGTCACAGAAATTTGAGGGTGCATACATGAGGATCAATGGTCGGCACAACATTGTGGGCTGAAGGGCCTGTTCTGTGCTGTACTGTTCTATGTTCTATGTTCTATGTTCTTTCTGTATCGGCATAAATTGGCAAAACCATTCGACTCCATATTTTTGCAACTTTAAAAGAAAATTCATTACACTATTAAGTCTGAGAATACTATTTGTATTAATGGAGGCAAAACTGGAATTTAGGGCCAAATTTTGTTCGCTTTGTCAAATATGTCAGTTATCTCGGTTCCAAATGGAAATTGCCTTCTGGGAGAACCGGTTGTTCACAGAAGATGTATCCCCTTCCTAACTGGAACATGTTCACAAATGACATGTTAATAATTACTGTCCTAGATATTCTGCATGCATGTGTAAATGGCATCTGACATAACTTAAGATAGAGAGAGTGATCAAAGTTGGATGACTCTCAACGGGCCAGGAATATTGACAAAATGTGTCGGTAACAGCTGATTTGGTTAAAAGGCAGAACAGCTGCACTCCTGGTTACCTTCATTCAAACTTTATAACTCCTGTCAGAGACTGGCATTTAGAAGGCCCACAAGATACAAAGATGAACTAGTAGAATGAAATATTTAATCTTCTCTGTGACTCCTTGACTCCTACTGTTCTACCAGGGCCCATAGCTTCTGCCCTCGTTAAGCATTTTTGGGATCCCTCACATTTTCACTCTGTGATGTTTCATTGGTTGTTTGAGGCAGTAGCGACATGATTGTCCCATGTTGCCTCAGTAACTTTGTTCCTTTGGACCCTTCCTGTAGTGTTGTCAGCTATTTTAAGTATATTAAGGTGAGGTGATGGCCTAGTTGTATTATTGCTGGAGTGTTAATCCAGAGATCCAGACAATGTTCTGGGGATCCCGGTTTGAGTCCCACCATGGCAGATGATGGAATTTGAATTCAGTAAAATAATAGGAATTAAGAATCCAATGATGAACCATGAATCCATTGTCAATTGTCAGGAAAAACCCATCTGGCTCACTAATGTCCTGTAGGGGAGGAAATTGCCATCCTTACCTGGTCTGGCCTACACCTGACTCCAGGCCTGCAGCAATGTGGTTGACTCTGAACTGCCTTCGGGGCAATTAGGGACAGGCAATAAATGCTGCCTAGCCAGTGATGCCCTCATCCCGTGAATGGATAAAAATAAATTTGGGAAGCTCCAAAAATCCTGAAGCAGAGGAAATCGACTCCAGTTTTTCAGTGCACCTGAGAAGTGAGCATTCTTTAGGGGCTACATAAAGAAAACCTACTTTAGAATATTTATGCTGTTTGAATCTGTTGAGAGACTCGCTCTGACACCAGAAGAAAGTGAACAAAACAAAAGGCTTGGGGCTAAAAGCACAAAATTAAGGCTATCTCCATGCATGCAGCATTCACAAGAAAAAATGAAGTAAAAGTAAAAGTAGAAATAAATAGCCATGCCTGATAGCTGATTACTGAGCTATGGTTTCAGGATTACACAGATTTAAACCCGAACATTAAAGGATACATTGCATTTAAGAAGCACAGGAAGTTTGGAAAAGTTGCATGGGTGATTGCATTAATAAATGATGGGACCTTGTCAGAAATCTATGCTGATTGAATGTCTGCAATTCAAATCCATATATAGACTGAAGGTAGACAAGAGGAGGAGTTACAGAACATTCTCAGATAGTTTCTAAAAATAATCTTCTGGAGCCAACCAGAGACTGTTCAAACTAGACCTGGTAATGTTCAATGAAGTACAATTAACTGATGACTTCATAGAGGAAGCACCCTTGGAGCAGCAACTATAACATGATTGAATTTCATATTCGGAGGGAGAGAAGAGTGGATCCAAGGCTGGTTGTTTTAGTCTTAAATAAGAACAATTGTCATGACATGAAAGTAGAGTTAGCTAAAGTGAATTGGTAAATTAGGTTAAAAGATAGATCAATAGAGAAGCCATGGAATACAATAAAGGAGATATTTTAAGAGTGCACAAGATAGGTATGTTCCAATGAGAAGGAAAAATCCATGAGGAAGACCCACCATCTGTTGTTAGTTAAAACTTAAAGAAAAGGCAGAAAGATACAATCAGAAGTTTGGCCAGAGATATAAAGATTTGAAGACCAAAAAAGGGGAAAACACTAAAATATGATTGAAATATAACTTGAAGTATGAAAGTAGTTAGTAAGCAATTCCATAAATATTTATTAAAGAATAGAGTTAACTAAGTGAGCAGTGGTCCTATAGAAAGTGAGTTGAGGGGGTGAATAGTAAAAAAAATGAGGAAATGGCAGATGAAATTAATGGGAAGTTTGCATTGGTCTTCACTATAGAGGACACAGGTAACATCCCAGAAATAGGTACAAATCAGAAAATGGAAAGGAGGAAGGGACTCAAGAAAATTAAAATCAGCAGGGTTGTGGTACTCTGAAGCAAATTGTTAGAGCTGTGGGGCTGACAAGTTTCTGGTTCCTGATCGATGTCATCTTAGCGTATCAGAATAATTGGTTAGTGAGTTGACACATTGATGTTAACCTCCTAAAATTCCCAAGATCTGGGGAAAGGAGCCCTAGATTGGAAAATAACAAATTTAGCTCCTTTGTTCAAAAAGGGAGGGAAATTACAGATCAGTTAGCACATCATCTATTATAGTGAAGACTTTCAAAGCAATTGTTAAAGACATTGTAACAGGGTATTGAGCAGAATTCAAGGTAATCAAGCAGAGTCACAGTAGTCTGTGAAAGGTAAATCATGTGTGACCAATTATCGGTGTGCTTTGAGGAAGTAATGTGCTGTGGATAAAGGAAACTGATGTACTTTACTTAGACTTCCAGAAGGTATTTAATAAGGTGTAGCATCCGAGGTTATTGTAGAAAATAAAAGATCATATGTAAGGGTAACATTTCAGAATTGATAGCAAATTAGCTACCTAGGAAAGGATATAGAATAATCATAAATGGGTTATTTTCCAGTTGGCAATATATGATATGTGGTCTGCCACAGAGAGCAAAGCTGGAGCCACATTTGTCTTTACAATTTAACTTGAAAGAAGGAACCAACGATGAGGGTTCTGTGTTTGCTGATCAGGTGGTAGCAAAGTAGGTTTTGAAGAGGACATAAGGAGGCTACAAAGGGACCTGGCTAGATTATGTGGGTGTGCAAGGATCTGGAAAATGGAACATCATATGGGACACTATGAAATTGTCCATTTTTAGCAATAAGAATAAAACAAAAGTAACCAAATATAAATGCTCCTGTGAGTTGAGAAGGGCTAATACACAAGCACTTAAGAAAACTTATAGAATGTGACTATTTATTGTGAAGGTGGTTGTATACAAAGCAAGAAGTTTATGATTCAGTTACACGTGGTATTGATGAGACCACATCTGTAGTCATATAATATCCAGCAGTGAGATACACAAGGAACCAGATCTATGCAAACAATTGCACCTTCAGGTTCTGATCTAAGTCATATACCAACTGGATCTGGGCATATTCCTATGCTGTTAATGAGTCAATTTATGGAATTCCTGACCAAAAGGTATCGTGAGAGCACCTTCACTGTATGGGCTGAAGTCGATCGTGCAAAAAGTTTCATTGAGACCTCCTCAAGGAAAATTAGAGCAGAGGAATAAATACCAGCCATGGTAGTGCTAGTAAGAAATAAAGTTGAAAAATAATCGTTCATTTCTAGCTGAGTCAGGTATGACTAACTGTTTTAATAATCTGACTGCAATTCAAGCAAGAAATCATAATATTGAACAACCGATAACACATTGTTTTGTACAAGTAAATGAAAACTCCCATCTGGACTTGTTTTGCTAAATTAACACAAGTTCTAAACTGGTTTGCCATGCATGACAGATTGCTATAGATTTCTTGTAATTATAGCATGTTTCCTTACTCATCTTACAGCATTTTATGTCCCATTTTACCTTGGGCTATACTGGAATGAAACACTAGCTTTTTTCCATGCTTAATTTTAGACATTGTGTTATGATTTCAAAAATCAAATTATAAGAATTCAAAGTTTATTATTTTATTTCAGGGAATAATTATTATTTTTGACAGTATGATTCTTGATTATAGCGGAAATAAAACTCGCTAGCTTGAGAAGCTGCTGAACAAACTTAAAATAATGGCCAATCAACGTGTGATACGTGTTTGTTTCAGGAACTAAGAATGAAGACTGTGAAAGGAAAACAATGGATTATGTCTCTAACCTTCTGGGCCCAGAGATGTCCGAAGCTATCTCAAAGAAGGGTTAACTTATTCATGTGGTTTCCCAGGACAAAAGAGAGGTTTGGGAAACATAGATAATTAATTTAAATCTATAACAAAAACAGAAATTGTTGGTGAAACTCAGCAGATCTGGCAACATGTATGGGGCAAAAGCAAAATTAACATTTTGAGTCAGCTGACTCTTCATCAGAACGGGTAGCAGCTAGGAAAGCATAGTATTTATGCTGAATATGAGATCAGGGCAGAGGGGATGGGGTGGGGGAAGAGGTAAGTGTGTAGGTGGAAACAGAGCCCAGAAAGAGAGAGATATATATGGGATAAGCAGACAAGGGGACTATTGATAGTAGGCCAAGATAGAAGAGAAGCTGAATAAGTGATAATGAGAAATGAGGGTAGGAGACAGTGGGTTGGCTGGACTGAATGCAACACATGTCATGACAGAACAGGGTATGACAATGGGATAAAAATCATGGAAGGACGGAATCAGGCTGTAATGTCAATGGGCTCGATGTGGGATCCCAGAGGCTGCAGGTTCCCCAAGCATAAATTGTCTGTTCTTCAAGTTTGCACTGAGGCTCACTGGAACACTGCAGCAGGCCTGTGACAGAAATGTTGTTGTGGGAACGAGGTGGTGTGTTGAGGTGGCAGACTAGAAGTTTGGGGCCATTTTTATGGACAGAAGCAAAGCGGCCACACAGTCTGTGCTTCATCTTCCAATGTAGAGAACACATTGTGAGCAATGATTAAAGTAGACTGGATTGAGTGAAATGCATGTAAATCACTGCTTCACCCGAAAGGTATGTTTATGACCCCGGATTGTGAGGAGGGAGGAAGTAAATGGGCAGATGTTATATCTTCTGTGATTGAATGAGAAGTTGACTTCGGGCTTTGAGGACATGTTGGGAGTGAAGGAGAATTAGACCAGGGTGTCCCAGAGGGAACGGGCCCTGCAGAAGCATGACAAAGGAAGGGGAGGGAATTTGTGTCTAGCTGTGGCACTCCAATGGAGGTGGTGGAAATGGTAGCTAATAATCCTCGGATGTGGATGCTGGTGTTATGGTAGGTGAGGACCAGAGGCATCCTGTCGCTGTTGAGGGAGGGAAGAGAAGGGTTGAGGGTAAAAGTGAAGGAGATGGGTCGAACATGGCTAATGGCCTCATTAACCACTGTCACAGTGAATCTTTGGTTGAGAAAGCATATAGGTATTTTGGAGGCGCCCTGTGGAGGTGGTCTTGTCAGAACAATGCTACAGAGACAGAGAAACAGAAGAATGGAATAGAGACTTCGTAGGAAGCAGGGTATGAGGATGTATAGTTGAGGTAACTGTGGACGATGAGGAATTTGTATTGGATATAGGTGGCCAGCGTATTCCCAAAAATGGAAACAGGGATGTCAAGGAAGGGAAAGAAGGAGACAGAGATGTCCCAGGTGAAGCTGAGAGTGAGTGAGAAATTGGCAGCAAAATTGATAAACTTTTCCAATTTGGATGAGAGAGGGAAGCTGATGCTGTCATTGATGTCATTACGGTGAGTGGGCGGGTAAGTGGAGCTGAGTCTCAACAAGATCAGCCATGATCTTATTAAATGGTGGGGTAGGTTCGAGGGGCCAGATGGCCTACTCCTGCTCCTAGTTCTTATGTTCTTATGATGTACCGGAGAAAGAGTGTGGACGAGGCCCAGATTAGGACTGGCAAAAGGAATGTTCCACGTACCCCACAAAGAGGCAAGCATAACTGGTGCCAGTGAAGGTACCCATGGTCACATCTTTGACCTGAGGAATGTGGGAGGAGTTAAAGGTGAAGTTATTCAAAGTGAGGATGAGCTCAACCAGGTGGAGAAGGGTGGCGGATAGGGTCAATTCAGGCCTTCTTTCCAGGAAGAAGAGAAGAACCCCGAGGTAATCCTGATGGGGGATGGATGTGTAAAGGGATTGCATATCCATGTAAACAGGAGACGACTGGAGCCTACAAACTGAAAATTCTGAAACTGACACAAAGTGTCAGAGGAATTGCGATGTAAGAGAGAAGGGGCTCGACAGGGGAGAAAAGAAATCGAATCAAAGTATGAAAAAGTGAGATCTGTTAGACAGGAGCAAGCAGAAACAATGGGTTTGGCTGGTCAGTCCTGTTTGTGGATATTGGCAAGGAGGTAGAAGCGAGCTGTGAGAGGTCGGAGCACTATGGGTAGGGAGGCATTTGGAGGGGAGATCAGAAGATGAAATGAGAATAGTGACTGTTGTGGATGCAACACCCTGGTGTTCCATGGTGAGGTCATGATCCGGGGGAGATAGGTGGACTTGTCCACAAGCTGGTTCTCAGCCTCTGCAATGTAGAGATCTATCCTCCAAGACAACAACAGCACTACCTGTGTTGATAGGATTGATAATAAATTCAGGATTGGATGTGAGAGCAAAAAGATCTGTCAGTTCAGAGGGAGAAAGATTTGAATGGGTAATGGGGTGGAGCAGAGTAATTAAGGTATTCAATGTCACATTGGCAGATCTTGATGAACAGGTCAAGTACAGATAAAAGGCCAGGGAGGGGTCCAGATGGAGGGACAATGTTGGAGATGGGTGAAGGTATCAGCGGGATGGGGAGAGAAGCCCTGGTCAATAAAATGGGCATGGAAACAAAGGCGATAGAAGAAGAGATTGCTGGAAAATCTCAGCAGGTCTGGCAGCATCTGTAGAGTGAGATCAGAGTTAATGCTTTGGCTTAAATGACCCTTCCTCAGAACTCAATCTTCTGAGGAAGGGTCACTCGACCTGAAACGCTAACTCTGATTTCTCTTCATAGATGCTGCCAGACCTGCTGAGCTTTTCCACAGATTTCTATTTTTGTTTCTAATTTACAGCATCCACAGTTCTTTCAGTTTGTATTTTGTGATTGAAGAAGAGTTTAACATCATGCCATGCCAGAAATTTAATGAGGTGGGAACACAGAGGGATAAAACTAAGACCTTTACTGATTACAGAATGTTCAATACAAAGAGTGGAATGTGAACAGGCTTAATAATTATCCAACAAGAGATGGGGTTAGAAGCAAATGTGCAGTCAGAGGGATGGGAAGGGAGGCTCCAGAGGATTGTGGATATGTCTGGTTTTGTTGCAAATTACGTTCTTTAATGCCTGAAAGGAAGTGAGAACGTTTCTTGTTGGAACATCAAATGAGCTATAGAAAGAAGTGAAACTGTATGATAGGAGAGATTAGAACCAATGTAAGGTGGTGCTGAGCACGTAGGATTGAGCGTGGATCTCAAAATATGTGGTGAGCAGCTGTCTGAGGAGCATTGTTCATCATGGAGATACCTGCAATCCTGGGCGGATTCAAAGCACAAAGGATGAAACTTCAGTTGAAATCTACGTGAGGTAAATCTGAGACAGAGGCATTCACTGAGGAATGACATGAAGCTATGGAAGACAGTTTTGACAAAGACTTTGTCAAATATGAGCAGAGAGAAAAAAAAACTAATGAAGGTGAACTAGAAGAAAAGTTAGATGGGAAATCCAGCAGGCGTACGGGTCGCCTGCATTCTTGAATAATGCTCCAAATCAGAAATATTTCACTTCCTGACATCCCTACACAAGATCCTCCTACCTACTAACCTCATCCCACCTCCTTGACCTGTCCGTCTTCCCTGGGCTGACCTATCCCCTCCCTACCTCCCCACCTATAACTCCTCTCCACCTATCTTCTTTTCTCTCCATCTTCGGTCTGCCTCTCCCTCTCTCCCTATTTATTCCAGAACCCTTACCCCATCCCCCTCTCTGATGAAGGGTCTAAGCCCGAAATGTCAGCTTTTGTGCTCCTGAGATGCTGCTTGGCCTGCTGTGTTCATCCAGCCTCACATTTCATTATCTCGGATTCTCCAGCATCTGCAGTTCCCATTATCACTCACCACTACACAAGATCCCAGTTGTTTTACAGTTATGAATTCAGTCTTCAAATGTCTGTTTCTGTGGAAAAATCATCCTGGCTAAACCCAAAATGAAAACGAACCTCTTAGTCATCTAACAACATGCAACGCAGTACACGTGGAAAATCTTAGGTATAGATTTAAACTACTTGCATCACTTACTCATTCTCCTCTCCCCCTCCCCATCCAAACCTCATTTTCATTATAAATACCACATTGTCCGAGCTGCTTTCAGTTCTGACAAAGAGAACACCCATCCTGGTGGGTCTTGTTCAAGCGTTCATGTTCTCAGAGTAAGGGCTGAAGTAGTAACCATGCCTTTCATTTAGAGTGTCATAAGTGCTTGTAATTCCTGCCCCAGAGCATGATGGAAGATCAGTAAGAGAGTACATTCAATATGAGGATCAATAGATTTCTAACTATTAATGACATCATGGTTTATGGGGATTGTGAGGACAAAAAGCTTTGATGTAGATGATCAGATTTGATCTAGAATGGTGGAACAATTCAATGGATTGAATAGCTTATGCCTGCTCTTATATTTCTCTGATTCTCTCTTTCAAAACATTCTGTTACTCAAAACTCTTCAACCGAGGACCGCTACAGACAAAATCACACCATCACCCTAATCTTACCATGCCAAATGTGTTTCTAGTATTACTGCAAATCAATGTCAAGAGATTCATCTTCAACTCTGTTAATGATGCGTGCAAAGTGATTTATGCTATTTCTGCACCATCTTTTCCCCTAACCCTAGATCATTACTTGTTCCCCCTTTCCTCCTGGTTTATCAGTTCCTAATGATTCTCTGTAACATTTCTCCCTTTACATAACTTTGAGAAAGAAAACATTAAGGCTACTATTTTAAATGTGTTTTGGTTTTCCTCTCACCCCTTCATAAGGGTCCTCCTTTACTTCTTGTTCAGAGATGTCAAGATGCCCGAAATCATATTCTAGAAAGAAAATAAAAGTCTTCAGGAGAGGAGTGGAGACAATTGAAATGCAAAAATGAAGCAAAATTATATTATGGTAAATCATGTAACTTTTAGTAACTGCAATTTGTACTTAGGACTTAAATTATTCCATGAAGTATATTGACCAAGATCTTAATCCTTCCATCAATGTGGAAAGGTGGGGAAAATTTAGCTGGGCACGCACTGATCTGCAGTTTTTAACACTAACAAGAAATTATAAGAGCAGTTCATGTATTGTTTTGTTTTTTGTACCCTGACATCAGCAATTTTTAAAAAAATATTTACAAAACATGGGCAATGAAGTTGGAATATGTAATGTCATTAGTAATTGTATTTGCCCAGTTTCTGATTGTGTATACTTGCTGTTGTGTAGATAATCCATTTGCCTATTTCTGCAGAATAGAAGTATATATCCTGCACAAGGAGCTGTGCACCAATTGAGTTGATGAATCTAATGACGCATGTGTGTCCGGAGGGATCAATCATGTTGTTGGAATCGAGAAGTGAATCAAAGAAATATTTTGGGACACATATTGGCTCCAAGCCAATGATGGCCTTGTGCCAACAAAGGTCTGAAAAGGAGCTGAAACCCAAATTGAAACCAGATGTTAATCTAATGGAAACTTGATTATTCTATTCACACTAAAATGTATGACACAGGGCAAGAGAAATCAAAATTATACTCATAATATAGCTCATCATTATGATAGTGTAGTTTATATTTTTGGCTCAATACATTAATGATGTCTCCATTTTAATAATTGGACTGCTGATTCAATCTAATCAAAGTGACTGCTGTTTCCCTCAGTTGCCAGGAAACTAACCGACATTAGATTCCTGGAGGGAGGTAAGTGGGATAAAGAGATACAATGCAGAGAGAGGGTGCACTGATGAAGAGATGGGGCAGGTTTCTGCAAAGGCAGGGGGAAGCAATGGCTTTCAGCAGGCCCTACCCCTCTTCCTGATTCTAGAATCCTTGACTGAGCACTTGGAAACTAATGCATCAGTAAAGGTCTATGGGATGTTCGAGTCCCCAAACATCAACTTCCTGGTAACCCTCCCCATCTATCCTATAAGCATCTCACCTCCACAAATTCCCACCCAATCCTTCTATGTGATTCTGCAACTCCCCAGGCCTGCCCACTCACCCACCCACCAGATTGCTGAACATCATTGGTAAATTCCCATTTCTGCATGATCCATTTCCCACACTTGCTTTATCGACTACATTCCTTATAAGCTTGAATTTTTCCCTTTCACAATTTACATTCCCTCTCCATCCCAGCCTTAAGCCTCCAAAAGCCAAAACTAAGTTCTCCGGTTTCTCTCTCACAGCACTAGACAACTGATAAGCCTTCCTTTCTTGACTTTCAGTAATTGGATCCTCTAAACTGATATGACCAAGCACTTTGAGTGACTCTACTGAACTGCACCAGTTGAGAAGTCCCCAGGCGTCTGGTCAATGTATTTGGTACATACTGAGGTCCCTGATGGTGCATCCCTAGACTGGACACTAGAATGGACTGGTGCTTGCTCCTCATGTCGTGTGATTAGCATGTAAACTGCTGGCACTAGGTGCAGGGGTGAAATGAACTGACACATTGCTGTAGGTGAGAATTCTGGCCCCTTGATCTGGGATTGCCAACCAGAAAGACAAACTGCATGCTTTTGTGTGTGTGCATTAGGAGGCAAACCAAGACAGAAGAATTGAGACCCTTTAGGCTTTGTCCGAGGGGCTAACACACTAAAAAAAATGGCAGGCCAATGCCAGCAAAAGCAAGGCATGCATACTGTGAGCATGTAGGTAGACACAAAGTGATTACATGTTAAAAAAGCAAATGAGCAGCCGTGTGATACTGCCTGGCTCAATTGAGAACAGGATAGCTGTCACTATCGATAGTGATTGTAATGAGGGCAGCCAGGTGGACCTCATAGAATAGGAATTCTCTGATTGGGGCTGTTAATCTGATTCAATCAGGGAGCCCTGACTGACAGATAAGAACAGAAGTGTCAGCCATCCAGCTCACTCTGGGAGCTAGCTCTAGGGAGTTGGATCTGTGTCAAGGACTCACCATGTACAAATAAAGGGTGGCTTCATGGCCAGATGTCCCCCTCAGTTGAGTTATTTCAGTGGTGATGAAAGGAAAACGTGATCCTGAAGAAATTGACTCACAACATTGTCTTTGAGTCAAGGTAAGCATTTCTGGCATCATGCTGTTCGTTGGGAATCTCATTTTGCCTGATCCTGCTGTTGAAGACTGGGCAAATGACACTGGGTCAGGTGAAAAGCAACAAGTACTCCTCCTGCTTGTGGGCCCTTAGCTTTTTCAGTTATTAGGAGCTGAATTTTCCCTGAAGCACCAGATACTAAAATCTTTCAAGAATTGATGGATTTAGATGAGAAATATTATGCCCCCAAGCCTCCTCTAATTCTGAGATGCTATCAGTTTTACTCAGCAATTCGGGAACCGGGGCAATCTATATTGGGATTTTTGATTAGGTTAAGGTAACTGGCAGAGACAGATAAGGAATGTCAGAGGTTTTGTTCACTCTGAAAATTGGCTGTCAGGAGGCTGGAACATTGTCAAGGACTCTTAACATGAACAGGATGACTTGATGACTGGATATCAGCCTCTATCAGGTTATTTCACTATCCACAAAATATGATGTCAGCAGCATTCCAATGATCGTTGCCAACTTGTTCGAGCAATGGAGTACAGTAGTACCATTGTGCAAGGGGATCTGAGGTATGCCATGATAGCACAAAGAGGTTGGGAAGTGTCAGATGTCAGTGTCCATGGATGTGAAGAGAATGTAGCTAATGCGCTGGACCATGCTGTGAGGCATTGGCGTGACATGTTCAAGATGGCTGTCTGGAGGAGTTAATTTTGACCTCAGGGTCCCCAGGTATCCATTCTGACTTTCATGTTGGGAATTCGCTGCATCTGTTTTTTCTTCACCTCATTGTAGGGCAGGATGCTGCATGTTATTGAAGCAAGATATGCAGTTAATGAGGATGATAACAAGTAATAATTCCAGTCAATACGTCTCTGCTCATTCCCTAGCCAGAAACCTGTCCTGACACCCAGAGGTCTGATGAAAATGAAACTGATTGCTGCTGGTGGAGATAAGTGCCACTAGGCGTATCCCTGACTTCTCACCCATGTTACCGAGGCCCCGATCTGACTCTGCTGTATGAGTTCCTTTGGGTAAAGCTAAGTAACATGGGGGAGGCCCAGATGTCATTCGAAAGATTGCAATCCATTTGTAAAATTGTTGTTAATTTCCCTACTAAGTATTTTAATTGGCTACCTGTTGCTGGGTGGTAAGGGATCAGTGCTGAGAGCGTGCCTCTGCGAAAAGTGCACTGAGAAGGAATCAAAGTAGAAGCAGGAGAAGACCATCTGCACAGCCAAGCTGCCTACATTATTCAACGTGATCCCAGCAGGTCTCCAGCTTCAATTTCAGTTTCTCACCCATTCCCTGCAAATCATGATCCCTTCAGAGTCTGAAACATCTCTGCATTCCCCCAAATTTTAGTGGAGAAATAAAACAGCTTTACCTGCTTTTCGTAGGCAATAAATAACACCAAATATGTTCAGCATTTTTATTTTCCCAGTTGACAACCTACCACAAGTGTTACTTATAGACTGTCACAGGAAAATATATAATATAATAAATATGGCCTGAAGTGAGTCCGACCATTATCTATTTGTTACTCTGTCACTGGAGTTCTGTCATCAGCTCTGTTCATGGAAATATTCATCATGGCAAAGTGCTCCTGTATCCTGCAACTTGAAATTATAAATCTCTTCCTACAAATATATCTACCATTTTACTGTGCACCTATGCATTTAGTTACATGTTGTTAATCAAACCCAAGCAGGAAGATGAATTGCTGTGAAATTGGGTTCTATACCCTTGCTGCTCTGAAAAGTCCCTGAGTGAGTAAGTACATGCAATGTACTTCAATTTCTCTATTGTTCCTAAAGTATTCCATTATTAGGAACAATGCAAGCACAGACTCATCAGAAAATCAATGTCAACAGATCATGATGCCAAGCAATTGTTTTGGCTGATTTCATGCACTTAAAAATGTGAACATTACAGTTTCAATAAATGCCTGTTCTAAAGAACTTCCGCAGCCCTTTGAGCTTCAAGTCCAGAGCATTCTTAATCAACACTTGTGAAGAAGCCTTAAAAAAACCTCAGAGGTTCATCCAAATCTGCTGTGACCTGGATGAAACCACACTTATATGAGTCATTACCACTACCACAGGCATCTGATGGTCATGGCGGAGAAGCAGATGCTAGAGGAGAAACAGCAGGGTGAAGGGAAAAACTGTAAGAGAAGGAGGCAGATGATGTGTTACTGCATTCCAACCTGAGTATGTTCATGAACCTAGAGCTAAGATAACAACATAGGACTAGCTGCCATGACGAGTCCAGGGTAGGAGCAGGGACTAGAGTAGACGTAGAAAGGATTTTTCACCTGGTGTGAGATCTAGAGCCAAGAGATACAGTCTCAGAATGAAAGACAAACTATTTAGGACTGAAATGACTGATTTCTTCACTCAGAAGGTGGAAAATTTTGGAGTTCTTCACCTCAGAGCTGCTTGTGATGGGAAATTCAGTCCTAAAATAAGCCTAAGAACGAGATAGATTTCTATTATTAATGACATCAAGGATGATGGCATTGAAGTAGATAATCTACCATGATGGAATAGGTTCGAGAGGCAGAATGGTTATTCCTGCTCCTGTGTTCCTATAAGTTGCTGCAACTGCACTTTATCAGCCTGGTATGTAAACCTGTTTAAGATGTTCAAATAAATTGAACCCACATCATTCACCAATCGGTATGATTGTGTGATTAAAAAAAAGCAAGAATATGGCATGGTAATCACAGTGATTTGTTTAAAAATCAAGGACACTGATGTCAACTTGGAAACCACAGGACAAAGCCTCACATAGACTTGAAGCAATATAGAGTTCGCTATCAGGGAATAAATAATATGAGAGAAACGGTGTTGGCAGAATACGTTTTGAGCTGGCGAGATCAGTGGTCCATGCAGGTGATGTGTCAGTTCTGAGTTGGGCTATTGAAGCTGCAGGACCATTGAGACAACCTCAGGTGCATAAAGGAGAAATTGTGTAAATCAAAAAAAAGTTGGAGTTGCCGCCAAAAACAGCACTGGGAGGCCATAAAAAAATTAGACACACAGCAGTGGCATTGCTGCATCTTCACATAGAGTAGTTTTATAGCATTAATATTGTAAATTCTCTAAAAATGAATAGAGCTTCGGAAATATATGAGGATAATATCCCCCAAATCCTTGGCATGATCTAAATGCCCACAAAGGTTGTTTCTGAATTTAGGCTTTTCGAATAATTATAGAATCTCTACACTGTGGAAACAGGCCATTCAACCCATCGAGGTACACTGACCCTCTGAAGACAATCCCACCCAGACCTTACCCTACCCTTGTATTTCCCATGACTAATCCACTTAGCTTTCACATTGCTTGACACTATGGGCAGTTCAGCATGGCTAATCCACCTAACCAACACACCTTTAGACTGTGGGAGGAAACCAGAGCATCCAGAGGAAAACTCACTCAGACAAAGGGAGAATGTGTAAATTCCACACAGAGTCACTTAAGGCTGGAATTGAAACTGTGAGGCCAACAGTGCTAACCACTGAACCACAGTGACACTCATAATGGGTAAGACTTTTGCTTTTACATAATCAACCGTTGCAGAATAAGTTATCCAAGTGGTGAAAATAAAGGCAATCATTCAAAATAAGAGTGCGTAGAATCAAAAGGTTTGGCTGGTTTGTCTCAAGACAGCCAGGAAGACCTTGCCAAACTATGGAGCGTAGTGGAAAATTCAGAATCAGCTTGAGAGTTCTCCGTCCAGAGATGCTGTTTTACAGGCAACAGCCACAAGAAAGAGGGAGAAAGAGAAAGGAGGAAGAAGGACTGTAAGCAAAATGTCACCCCTGCTCAATGTATTCAGGGAGCAATTCATCTGCATGAACTTAAGTGAGAAACAGTACCTTAAATGTTTCCACTTCACTAAGGACATCCTCAGTGAAATCCAATACCTTCTGCAGCTACAATTGCAACCTTCAATCAGAGTAAGGACTGCCCTGGGCTAGAGATAGGGTTAGGGGCTATGAAAATGACTATGATGATGAACTCTAAAATATCAGCCCCTTCTAAGCTACAGCATTAGATGTACACAATATCCTGCAGTTTGCCACTCACTGACTAAATGAGATCTCTGGTGCTCCCTATTGATTGAGAGCTGACTACATTTTATTACTGCCTGGCAGGAATAAGCAGATATATATGCAGCTTCACTAACAAGGCAGCTCTTCCCCATAGTGCTACCATAAAAACTGAAGAAGCAGCACTGTGACATGCTGAAATAGTGTTTCCATCACCTGAATCACTCTGGAGGAACCATGAAGGCTACCATGTGCCAAAATACTTGGTGGTTCATTTCTTGCTGTAACGTCTTGTCATAAAGATCCACTGGATGTATATGGGCCACCTCTGAGGATGCTGAGTAGGAGAAGGAGGAAGAAGGAATGAGGGTGAAACTGTGGCAGTGGTTAGCTCAGTGGTTAACACAGCTGCCTCACAGTACTGGGGACCTCGGTTTGATCCCAGCCTCGGGCAACTGTCTGTCTGGAGTTTGCACGCTCTCCCCATGTGTGTGCGGGTTTCACCTTGGTGCTCCGGCTTCTTCCCAGAGTCCAAAGATCTGCAGCTGAGGTGGATTGACCATACTAAATTGCCTATTTTGTCCAGGGATGTGCAGGCTAGGTGGCTTAGCCACAGGAAATGCAGGGTAACAGAGATAGAGCAGGGGTTGGGTCTGGATGGGATGCTCTTCACAGGGTTGATGTGGACTCAATGGGCCGAATGGCCAGCTCCCACACTGCAGGGATTCTATGAGTCTTTACAGCTTGACTTCTGTCTGAGCTGTTTGCTAAGAGTTCATTCTAGTGCAATATCAGTAACTGCATCCTGGTTCCACAAACTGCCACATCTTACCTTCCATTTGACGCTGAACATCATGTTCAGCAACGATGAAAACATAAAAGCCATCACAAAATGCATGCAAACATACAAGATTTCACTTTAATTTACATCAACAACACGCAACATACACATCCAACCAATTAGCCCTATTTCATATATATAAATACACACATGTATATAATTGAAAACCTACCTACAACCTTAACCATCTAGTTAAAGAACTTAAAGTAACTGATACATGAAAACACAGCCACCAACATGTTTCCAACAGGTTACATACCATTCTGCCTTAAAGCTGTATCACTGTTCCTATGTTAAATCCTGAAACTCCCAGCTTAATGGCACCGTGGGACTATACTGTGGACTGGAAGGTTCAAGAAGGCAGCTCACCATCACCTTCTCTATACCAACTAGGAATAGGCTATAAATGCTAGCCACCTCAGTAATGCCCACGTACCAGGTATTCATTTATAAATATATATAACAATATGAGCTCAGGTGAATCACAATTAATACTCACCATCTGTACATAATTAAAACAGGGCTGTTGTGGTACAATGGTATTGTCACTATGTCCAGAACTGGGTCTAGGTTCATGTCCCACTTGCTACAGAAGGGTTAATAACATCTGCAAACAGGTTAATTAAAAATAATTATATAATTAAAATAACGTCTGCACAAAGTACTTAGCCGAGTTGGCACTGGACTCCTCCTTGTTCCTGACATTTCATACTGGCTTCCCAATGCACCAACCATTTTGTTGCACATTAAGCCTCCTGTTTACAGTACTCATGACAGTCTTTCTCTTTAATATGGGCAACCATATCGTCTGAGAATCTGGCACCTACCAGATCCTTAGCTTCAGCTGCAGACTGTCATATTTAGTCACTCACCACTTACTGATCCTGATCCCTGTTAACATCTGAAATATATAGTGTCAGTATCTGAGCCGGCCACCCTGGGTGTGAAATCATTTAATGGCACTGTTCTTCTTCGTCATTCCCTTCTTGCTATTCCTTCATTGGTTGGTCAGCTCTTAAGCTCGGGAAAGAGGAAAAAAACACAAAGAAGATGGAGCCAAATGTAATCAGTGGTAGATACTCAGAATGTGGAGTTATGGACACCTTCGGATCAATCACGATCTTAATTAAATGGTGGATATATTCAGGCACAGGTTTCAGATATTCACAGTTGAAATAAAGCCAGGGAGTAGTCTGTAGGAACCTACTTAAAGGCACAAGACACTGGTGGAGTCCCCCAGAGATGTTATAATACAGCACTCTTTGGAATAAGTGGACACTCCTGGACTAAATGCCTCAGAGAGTAAATGGAAGCTGTTGTGATTTCTCTTTAAGGCAAAAGAAGGGTAGGCATTTGTCGTCCAGTTGAGGAAGCAATGGGGAAGTAACATTAACAGGAAGCTACTTATGTTTGAAAAGGTACATTTTCATTTATCTCAATATTTGGATATAAAATTATAAAACACAAAGCTGATTTTCACAGCAGAGAAGAAAAAGAATGCCGTTTTAATTTTGACATTGACTTTAAGCTTTAGCCTTTCAGCAGAAGTTTGAAAGTTTTTGCAAATTCTAAGTTGCAGGGTGATGTTGCCAGTGTTGATTTTAGTTCACCTTTTCAGTTCTTTCTGTGTAACATAGGTGACTACTGCTCCTTCAGTTTTAGATATTTGTTAGTAACTAAACTGACAAACCCTTTGAGCTCAGGGGAATGGGGTGTATAAGGGGATAATGGCTATTGGATTTCCTTGCTGTGTTGTGGTGAATCTAACACACCGAAAGCATTGAAGAAAATACCTTCTACCAAGGCAACATGGGTGGAAGCTGTTTTTGCTGTGTGCGTGGCTTTAAAACAGCGTGCTGCCCAGAATTGGGTACAATACTTCAACTAAGCCTTAACCGGTGATTTAAAAACGAAGGATGCTTGATCTAGTCTACGGGTCAGGCTGCACCAAGCGCTCATAGGGAAGGTCAATGGCCTGAAGCCCTGACTCTGAAATTGCAGGATGGCAGTGCTCTTGACCATGGGCCAGAAGGTGCAGCCGTGGAAGCCATGACTAGGTTTTACACTCTACAGACAATTAATTCCTGCAGTCATGGCTTCGATCCCTTCAAGACAACTGTCCCACCCCAGGGACTACTGGAAAATCAGAGATCAGCAGCAATTCAAGTTCCAGCAGCACCACCATGATGGCCATTGCTGGTACTATAGCAGCTCTCAGACCAGCATCGATGGAGGAGACACTGGGTTAAAGTTAAATAGGGCCATGGGTTTCCAATGCAAATCAGCCAGGTCCCAGCAAGGGAAGAGGGGCCAGTACAAGGACAGGGAGCAGGTTTTTCAGTGCACAGGGTGGCATGGTGGCTCAGTGGTTAATGAGGTTGCCTCTCAGCTTCAGGGTTCAGGTTTGATTCCAGCCTTGGACATTCTCCCTATGTCTGTGTGCTCTGGTTTCCTCCCACAGTCTGAAGATATGCAGACCAGGTGGATTGGCCATGCGAAATTGCCTTATCGTGTCCAGAGATGTGTATGCTAGATAGATTAGCCATAAGGAATAGAGGGTTACAGAGATAGGTTAGGAGTGTGGGTCCAGGTGAGATGCTCTTCAGAGGGTCGGTGTGGACTTGATGGGTTGAATGACCAGTTTCCAGCCTGTGTGGGAATTCTATGATTCTAAGAGAAAAAGACATTCTCATTTGGAGGTACTTTCATAGACCAAAGAGTGCCTAATCTGGAGGGCAACCCACTTCCCACCACCAAGTTTCACTATCTGACCTCCCAAGGTGGGAAATATGCCAGCAGCAAGAGTCCTTCAAGTAGCTACTAACCAGCTTAAGGGTAAATGAGCAGCTAAAATGCCAAAGGCAGCAGGAAGGACTAATACTCACCAATCTACCAGGTCTTCTACACTTGCCCCTTCTTCCCTACCTCCCAGTTCCTTGTGGGGGAGGTATAAAGTTCTGAACAGTTCCTCTCTCCACAAAGACACATGCCTTGTTGAGAATTACCAGTATTTTCTAACACTGCTTTGTATTTTAGATTCATAACACCTACAGCATGTTTTGGATTTGTCTCAGCACAATTTTCTTGCTTTTGTATTAAATGTCCACAAAAACTGAACTCAAATTCTCAAACTACCATGGTACAATTTGAAGTCACATACTGTCAGATAGTAGTCCAGTAACATATTCATTACACTGCCATATCCCATCCTCTTGGAAGACATGATTTCTTCATTTTCTCACAAAGCTAATCGACAGCTACAAACTTTGGCTCTAGCCCTAATCCTTCTCCATCTATTGACTGTCTCGATCTCACTATTGCCTCTGATCTCAGGAGCAATTTTTATATTTCCTCGGTCATGTTAACTGCCTCCAGAAAGCTTGTTCTGATGAAGAACTTGCTCTCAAACATTGACCTTTCTATTTACAAATGCCGGGGAACATGGTGCCAGCATTTCATTTTCTTTTTAATTCCATGAAGTTAGGTTTGCTCTGAAGATAAACATTGATTTTCCAGTCAGACACTCTTCTTTCTCTGGCAATTCAGGGAGAGTGGGGGAATTGAGGCAGGGTTTTAACCCTTCCCATACTCCTTCATTGCTCACAATTCTTCCACTGAAAATTGCCACTATTACTTCTGTCCATGAAATCAGGCCCCCAAATTCACCAAATTTTTGCTGAGTGTAGTATTAAAGTTGGCAGCTGCAGGATCATTTTATTAAAACAGATGTGAGGCATTTGTAAGCTTAAAGGTGTTGGAGACTTTATGCCATGATATCTGCGACTTGGGAACAATTTTAAAGCCATTTTTCTTCTTGCATTTTGTTTTTGAAAAATCCACATTGGAAACAATCCTGAAAACAAGAACTCTGCAGGGTATTGGGAAAGAGTTAGGGAGTGGATTCTCTGTAAGAGAGAAACCTCTAGTCTAGAGTGAGTTTGTGAAACGAGAGGAGCTAGCCACTGCACTAGACAGTTGTATTTGCACGTTTGTAAATAAAAGAATGTTATAGTACCTAAGGTGTTGAAGAGTTGCATTGGATCAGTCCCTCAGAGAGGAAGACTGATGAGCTAATGGGCCTAGCTTTAAGATTTTGAAAATATGGGCTATCTATTGCACAGCGAGTGCGCTGGAAGATTTTCAGACTTCTATCCAGACCACAATTGGGAATCACAGGTTGTTTCTTCCAACAGATGTACCATTCTGTACCATTATCGTTTAGAACAGGATCAGAGAAAAAGATTGAGTTAAGGAGAATTGAGAAACATTCAAGGACGATGCAACACAGAAGATATCAACACAACCACAGGAGCACTCTGATGGGTTTGACATAGGAACTATGTTCACACTGTCATCCCCAAAGTTCTGCAGTAAAACGTATGTGCTTGCGCTGCCCTCTCATTACCTTCAACTGCATCGACACAATGTGACTTTAAGCAGCCTCATGAAATCTCTGTGGTATAATGAGATTTATGCAGATCATGATGCAACTGATCATATGATTCAGCGCAGCTCAGTGGCTCAGTTTTGGCACTGCTACCTCACAGCCCCAGGGACCTGGGTATCATTCCACCCGTGGACAACTGTCTGTGTGGAGTTTGCACGTTCTCCCCGTGTCTGTGTGCGTTTCCTTCAGGTGCTTTGGTTTCCGCTCACAGTCCAAAGATGTGCAGGTTAGATGGATTGGCCATGCTAAATTTCCCATAGTGTCCAGAGATATGCAAGCTAGGTGGGTTAGCCTGGGAAACATTGGGTTACAAAGGTAGCTTGTGGGGTGGGTCAGAATAGGATGCTCTTTGGAGGGCTGGTGTGGGCTTGGATGGCCTTTCACACTCTCAGAGTTTCTATGATTCAAGAGAGAAGCATCCAGTCTTGAGTGAGTATGCGAAATGAGAGGTGTTAGACACTGCACTAGACAGCTGTATTTGAGCATGTAATATGCACATTTGTCTATAAAAGAATGTTACAGTACAGAAGGTGTTGAAGAGTCTCATTCAGATAATAGGGGCAAGCAACCTTAGAACAGTTGTACAGACATGCACAGCCTGAGTAACTTCTGATGAAAAAACCATGAAATCATTGAATACATGAGCAGAATTAGGCCATTTGGCCCACAGAATCTACTCCATTGTTTTGTCATGTTTCTCAACCCCATTCTTCTGCCTTTTCTCTGTAACCCTTGAACCCCTTACTGGTAAAAAAAATCATGTCTTTGTCTTAAAGAGCACAAAATAATTTAATCTCTATGGTCGTCTGTAACAAATTCCACAGATTCACTAGCCTCTGGCTGAAGAAATTCTTCCTTATCTCAGTTCCAAAGGGGCATTTCTTCACTCTGACGTTCTGCCCTTGGGCCCTAGTATCTCTTACTAGTGGAAACATCTTCTCCACATCCACTGTGTTCAATTAGATCCCCCTCATTCCTCTCAGCTTCTTCAAGTACAGACCCAAAATCCACAATCGCTTCTCATATGAAAAGCCCTTCGTTGCTGGGATCATGCTTGTAAATCTACTAAGGATTTCATCCAAGGCCAAACTGTATCTCACCACTGCAGATGCCAGATCAGCCTTCTTCAGAGTGAATACTCGGAAAGCAACTTGGTTGGAAAGAGTCACAGCTCTGCACTCAGGTGCACTGTTAGAAGTATTTGCAGACATCTTTAACCTCTACTTGTCCATTCTGAGGCATCCACCTGCTTCAAGAAGACCATTATCAGTCTGGTGTCAAAGAAAAATCAGGCAACATGCCTTAATGACTGCCATCCAGTTGTTCTGACACCCATCACTGTGAAGTGCTTCGAGAGGTTAGCAAAGGCACACATCAACTCCAAACTCCCAGGTTGCTTTGATCCACTTCAATTTGTCTGCTGTAACAGTAAGTCCATGGTAGATGCCATCCTTTGGCCTTACACTCATCCCTGAAACATCTGGGTCACAAGGACACTTATGTAAAACCCAACCTGCAATACTATAATTTCTACCAAACTCATCTCCAAACTCTAACACCTAGGACTCTACTCCAACCCCTCTTCACTGAATCCTCCATTTCCTGATCTGCAAACTGCAATCCATAAGGATAGACAAAAAGTCGGCACGGTGGCTCAGTGGCTAGCACTGTTGCCCCACAGTGCCACTGACCCGGATTCAATTCTAGCCTTGGGTGACTATCTGTGTGGAGTCTGCACATTATCCCCATCCCTGCAAGGGTTTTCTCTGGAATCTCCAAAGATGTATGGGTTAGGTGAATTGGCCATGTTAAATTGCCCACAGTGTCTAGGGTGGGAAGCGCAGGGTTGGGATATGATAGAGGGTAGTCTGGGTAGTATGTACTTCGGAGGGTCATTATAGACTCAATGGGCCAAATGGCCTGCTTTTACACTGTAGGGATTTCATGGAACACCTTCTCCACAATAATCTTCAACAGCCACAGGGCTGTGTACTCGTCCCCTTATTATATTTCTTGTACACTCATGACTGTGTGGCCAAATTCAACTCAAACTACATTCACAAATTTGCTGATGGCATCACTGTAGTGGATCAGATCTTAAACAACAACAACAAGGCAGAATACAGGAAGGCGATAGACAGTCTATTGGCATGGTGTCGAGACAACAATTTCTCCCTCAGCAAAGTGAAGGAGCTGGTCATTGACCTCAGGAAGTGGAGTGGAGGACAAGCCCATGTCTGTGTCAGTGGTGCTGAGGTGGAGCTGGTTGAGAGCTTCATGTTCCTAGGAATAAACAGTCGTGTCTCACTATATTCTGCATTCTATTCTAGTAGCTTGATACACTTTTGTAAGGTATGATTTATCTCCATCGCACCCAAAACAATACCTTCCCCTGCATTTCAGTACATGTTACAACAGTAAATCAAGTCACTGTACGGCTACCAGAATTGGGTTAAAGCACAACATAAAGCGTGGTGGCAGTGAGAACAAAGTAACCTCCAGAGTCAGGATCTGATGTGAAAACAAATGCAAGAGTCCAATTGAACTAGGAAAACTCCAAAGGCAGGATTAGGCCTTAGGAGGTTTTGAAGGTGCGAAGGAAAGAAATAGGAAAACTTGAAATGTGGCCAAGACCTCAGAGGACTCTGAGAGAAAAAAAATAAAAGCTAGAAAAGAAAACTCCAAAAACTCCAACTTAGTTCTTTACACAGAGAGTGGTGGGGTGTGTGGAATGCGCTGCAGGCAGTGGAATGGCAGTCAGATACATTCGGGACATTTAAGCAACTCTTGGATAGACACATGGAAGATAGTAAAGTGAAGGCTATGCAGGTTAGTTTAATCTTAGAATAAGATAGTAGGTCAGCACAATATCGTGGGCCCAGGGGCCTCTGCTGTGCTGGACTGTGGTATGTTCTATGTAAAAAGCAGGGAAAGGAAAATGAAACACTCTAGAAGTATTTCATTACAGTGCTATGGGGAAGGAAAGCTCCAAAAGCCAGGCTAAAGAATCTCAGGAGACTTCAAACCTGGCAACAATTTAGAAATACTCAGGTGAAGAAAAAACACAGAATCAGATGAGTTTGACTGGAAGAAGGAGAAAGCAAACAACTTCCCAGGTCAGTTAGGCTTACTAGGCCACAGAGATGGCAGATCTGATGTGGATTTTGGAATTGCCTCAACCATTTGATAACATGGAAGGACTACAATGAGACCAGAATTAGGATCTCTAGAAGCAGAAGTTTCAGGCCTACAGATCAGCTTCAGGTTTACATAGAAAGGAGTGGCACCATCAAGTTAGTATGTTTTTATATACCACAGGTCCAATTGCTGATGATGACCTGATGTGATAAGATATGGAAGAAAGTACTAGGATGAAAGCATTCATTAAAATAATTGACATGCACGTTACACCCATAATCAACTTAGTCCTGGATTTGTGAAATTTAATTGGTGACCTCAGCATTTGAAAGAATCAATAGAAGCATTTTTATTGGATTTGTATAATCTAAAACAATGTTATGGGTATGGATCTTTGAAGGATGAATTAATTGGAACCTGATGATAGTCTGTGTGAAGGATGGGAAGTTGCCAGACTTTCTCAAATCCAAGGAGGATTTAACATTGGAACAGAAAATCTGTTGGCAGAATTCAGAGTTCAAAATTGGTTAGTTCAGAAATAATGGCAGTGCAGGTAGAGGAATGAGGCATGATATGTGAGGTGAGGGACGCCATTAGTGTCCCATCCAAATACGTCTGCAGGAAGTGCACCCAACTCTTGCTCCTCCAAGACCATGTTAGGGAACTGGAGCGGGAGCTGGATGAACTTTGGATCATTCGGGAGGCAGTCAGTGATAGACAAGAGTTTCAGGGAAGTAGTTACTCCTCAGCATGAAGAAAGCTGGGTAACTGTTAGAAGGGGGAAGAAGCAGATAGTGCAGGGATCCCCTGTGGTCGTTCCCCTGAAAAACAAGTTTCCCGTTTTGGATACTGTTGGGGGTGGACGACTTACCAGGGGTATGCAGTAGGGTGCAGGTCTCTGGCACAGAGTCTGTCCCTCTTGCACAGAAGGGAAGGGGGGATTGGAAGAGAGTGATAGTCATTGGGGACTCAATAGTTAGAGGGACTGATAGAAGGTTTGCCGGGAACAAAAGAGACTCACGGTTGGTGTGTTGCCTCCCAGGTGCCAGGGTCCATGATGCCTCGGATCGTGTCTTTGGGGTCCTGAAGGGAGACGGTGACCAGCCCCAAGTCGTGGTCGACATAGGCACCAACAACATAGGTAGAAAGAGGGATAGGGATGTCGGGCAGGATTTCAGGGAGCTCGGGTGGAAGTTGAGAGCTAGAACAAACAGAGTGGTCATCTCTGGTTAGTTACCATGCCACGTGATAGCGAGGCAAAGAACAGGGAGAGATTTCAGCTGAACACGTGGCTGCAGGGATGGTGCAGGAGGGAGGGCTTCAGGTACATGGACAATTGCGGCTCATTCTGGGGAAGGTGGGGCCTCTACAAACAGGACGGTCTCCACTTGAACCAGACGGGCGCTAATATCCTGGGTGGGAAATTTGCTAGTGCTATTCGGGTGGATTTAAACCAGCTCAGAAGCGGGATGGGAAACTGAGTTGTAGACCTAGAGCACAGGAGGATGAGCGTAGGGAGGATATGGTCAGGACTTCACTGTCACAGGAGTGTGCTGGCAGACAGCAAGCTGGATTGAAGTGTGTCTACTTTAATGCCAGGAGTATCCGGAATAAGGTAGGTGAGCTTGCAGCATGGATAGGTAGCTGGGACTTCGATGTTGTGGCCATTTCGGAGACACGGATAGAGCAGGGTCAGGAATGGATGTTGCAGGTTCCAGGGTTTAGATCTTTCATTAAGGTCAGGGAAGTTGGTAAAAGAGGGGGAGGTGTGGCTTTGTTGATCAACGACAGTATAATGGTGGCTGAAAGAACATTTGATGAGGACTCGTCCACTGAGGTGGTATGGGCTGAGGTTGCCGAGGAAGGTTTGTCGACTGAGTCAGTATGGGTGGAAGTTAGGAACAGCAAGGGAGCAGTCACCTCACTGGGGCTTTTGACAGACCCCCAAATAGCAGTAGGGAGATCGAAGAACTCAGAGGCCGGCAGATTGTTGAAAAATGCAAACGTAACAGTGTTGTTGTTATGGGTGACTTCAACTATCCCAATATAAATTGGAACCTCCTTAGTGAGATGGTTTGGATGGAGCCATTTTTGCCAGGTGTGTTCAGGAGGGTTTCCTTACTCAGTATGTGGACAGGCCGACGAGGGGAGAGGTCATTTTGGATTTGGTGCTCGGCAATGAGCCAGGACAGGTGTCAGATCTTGTAGTGGGAGAACACTTTGGTGACAGTGACCACAACAGCCTCACATTTATCGTAGCCATGGAAAGGGAAAGGAGCAGTTACCAGGGGAAGATATTTAACTGGGGTAAAGGAAACTATGATGCTATCAGACAGGAGTTGGGAAGTGCAGATTGGGAGCAATTGTTCCACAAAAAGGGCACAGCAGACATGTGGAGGCTGTTAAGGAGCAGTTGTTGCGAGTGATGTATAAATTTGTTCCTCTGAGACAGGTAAGAAGGGGTAAGATTAAGGAGCCGTGGATGATAGGTACAGAGGTGCTTCTTGTCAAAAAGAAAAAGGCAGCATACGTAAGGTGGAGGAAGCAAGGGTCTAGCACAGCTTTAGAGGGTTACAGGCTTGCTCGGAAGGAGCTCAAAAGTGGACTGAGGAGGGCCAGGAGGGGGCACGAGAAAGGTTTGGCAGGAAGGATTAGGGAGAACCTGAAGGCATTTTACTCATACGTGAAGAATAAGAGAATGATCAAGGAGAAGGTAGGGCCAATCAGGGATAGCGTAGGGAACTTGTGCGTGGAGTCTGAGCAGATAGGGGAAGACCTAAATGAGTTTTTTGCTTTGGTTTTCACTCAGGAAATGGACCTTGTTGTGAATGAGAACTTTGAGGAGCAGGAAAACAGGCTTGAACAGATCAAGATTAAGGAAGTTGATGTGCTGCAAATTTTGGCAAACATTAAGATTGATAAGTCCCCAGAGCCAGACCAGATTTATCCTAGGTTGTTCCAGGAAGCGAGAAAGGAGGTTGCTAAGCCACTGGCGAAGATCTTTGCTTCCTCACTCTCCACGGGAGTCGTACTAGAAGATTGGAGGGAGGCAAATGTTGTTCCTCTTTTCAAGAAAGGGAATAGGGAAATCCCTGGAAATTACAGACCAGTCATCTTACATCTGTAGTCAGCAAGGTTTTGGAAAGAATTCTGAGGGATAGGATTTATGACTATTTGGAAAAGCATAGTGTGATTAAAGGGAGTCAGCATGGCTTTGTGAGGGGCAGGTCATGCCTCACAAATCTTATGGAGTTCTTTGAGGAAGTCACGAGAGGTCGAGCAGTGGATGTGGTGTAAATTGACTTCAGCAAGGCATTTGATAAGGTTCCCCACAACAGGCTCATTCATAAAGTCAGGAGGTATGGGATACAGGGTGATTTGGCTGTCTAGATTCAGAATTGGTTGGCTGACAGGAGACAGAGAGTGGTTGTAGATGGTAAGTATTCTGCCTGGAGGTCAGTGCCGAGTGGTGTCCTACAGGGCTCTGTTCTTGGCCCTCTGCTCTTTGTAGTTTTTATAAATGACTTGGATGAAGAGGTTGAAGGGTGGGTTAGTATGTTTGCTGATGACATAAAGGTTGGAGGTGCCGTTGATAGTATCGAGGGCTATTGCAGGCTTCAGCGAGACATTGACAGAATACAGAGCTGTGCTGAGAAATGGCAGATGGAGTTCAACCTGGATAAATGCGAAGTAATGCATTTTGGAAGGTCGAACTTAAATGCTGAATATAGGATTAAAGGCAGGATTCTCGGCAGTGTGCAGGAACAGTGGGATCTTGGTGTTCAAGTGCATAGGTCCCTCAAAGTTGCCACCCAGGTGGATAAGGTTGTTAAGAAAGCATATGATGTTTTGGCTTTCATTAACAGGGGGATCGAGTTTAAGAGCCGCGAGGTTATGCTGCAGCTCTACAAAATCCTGGTGAGACCACACTTGGAATATTGTGTCCAGTTCTGGTCGCCCTATTATAGGAAAGATGTGGAGGCTTTGGAGAGGGTGCAAAGGAGGTTTACCAGGATGCTGCCTAGACTAGAGGGCTTGTCTTACGAGGAGAGGTTGACTGAGCTTAGACTTTTCTCTCTGGAGAGAAGGAGGAAGAGAGGTGACCTGATCGAGGTGTACAAGGTAATGAGAGGCATGGATAGAGTCGCTAGCCAGAGACTTTTCCCCAGGGCAGGATTGACTGCCACGAGGGGTCATAGTTTTAAGGTGTTAGGAGGAAGGTATAGAGGAGACGTCAGAGGGAGGTTCTTTACCCAGAGAGTTGTGAGCGCATGGAATAGTTTACCAGTGGTAGTCGTGGAAGCGGAGTCACTAGTGACATTTAAGCGACTGCTGGACAGGCACATGGACAGCAGTGAATTGAGGGGAATGTAGGTTAGGTTAATTTATTTTTGGATTGGGATTATTTCACGGCACAACATTGTGGGCTGAAGGGCCTGTACTGTGCTGTACTTTTCTATGTTCTATGAAACAGCGGGGACTTATCTGACATGGTCAGAAGGATAGGCCCCAGGATGGCATCACTAACTTTCAGAAGGGCAGCACAAATGTCAGTAAAGAAGGAAACAGCATCATAACAATGTTTTTTTTTAAAAAATAAACAAACCAATGGAGTTGCAAGGTGACCACTCTCTGGATTCAGATTAATTTCATCCCAGGGTCATAAAACAGATTGCTCACGAGTTAGTAGATGCATCAGTTTTGATTTTCTAGAAATTTTCCAAATTACATAGTTGCCTTGTTGTTTTAGCTACTTTTTAGTCTGCTGGGGTCTTCCAGAAATTAGGACATTTCTCGAAAGACTCTATCAGGTTGAAAACTTGTAAATAAAACCCTGCTATACAAGAAGGGAGAGAGGCAGAAAACAGGGAACTAAGCCAGTTCATTTGGCATTTGTCATGGAAAAGGTGTTAGAATTGATCAATAAATAGATTATAGCAAGCTATTTAGGAAGTGGTTTTATCAGAGGCAAACCATTCTTAATAATTAACATATTAAGGTGTAGAGCTGGATGAACTCAGCAGGCCAAGCAGCATCAGAGGAGCAGAAAAGCTGATGTTGTGGATGTAGACCCTTCTTCAAAAATCTTCCCACTACTACTTAACAAACTTTTCAGAGATTTTTTAAAGGAGTTATGTGCTGTGGATTAAGGGGTGCCTGTAGATGTACCGTACTTGGATTTAAAGAAAGCACTTAATAAGGTGCCATATCATGGAAATAGAAGAAAAATAAAGGCTCATGGAATACGAGTAGCATGAATAGAAGATTATTTGGCTGATAAGGAAGGGAGAGTATTATAAAAAGATCTTCATCTGAAGGAGGAGCAGCATGGATCCGATAGCTCCTCCTGGGATTGCAGGCTGAATTAAAGATTTATTACAGTTTTTTTTAACAGTTATTATAGTCATTATAGTATACAAATGTAAGATTTTTTTGCATTTTGTCTGTTAACATTTAAAAGAACACAAAGAAACAAACAAAAAAATCAGGATTTTAGTTTGAAACAGACTTTTTTAAGGTTCTACAATGAATGGCTGCGTTTTTTTTATTCTTAATTCCAAAATTAAAGAAGTCTGTATGTAATTTAGCACGTCTTTTTCATGTTGCTTTTTTTTTTGAAAAACAACAAGTTTTGTTTTCTTCAAATAAGGAGTTCATTTTCATTCCAGAGAGGTACATGTGGTCAGCTCCAGAGAAGATTTTTTTTCTTTGAGGAATTTGTTGGAGAGGGATCATTTTTATTCAGTTAATCAGCTAAGTGGTTGATTTCATTTAATTTTTAAATTTTTTTTGTTTTAATTTCATTTTCTATTTCTACATTTCTGTGTGCAATGAAATGTAGTTTAGTTTAGATATGTGAGAAACAGTACCTGCTCACAAATTCAGCCTGAGACAAAGCCTTGGAAACAAAACAATTTTATTCTGTACAATCTTGCAAGAAAGGGTGTCTGCTAGACAGGCACACACTACAAAGCATGTTAAACATTCTTATATAGCTTACAAGTTGCGGAATCACGCCTCCCTGCTCCCATTGGTCTTCTCTTATTCTATCATTCCCCATCCTATCGGACCGCCCTTGTTTACTGTTCCCTTTTCTGCCGAAGGCCCCATTCCCTTGTTTACTGCAATCCTTATTTGGCTATCCTAAAGAGCGCTAGACATGCTGTATGTGCAAATCGTCAGGTTTTCAGAAATAAGCCTCTGCTACAACACCCTTATCTTAACCACATCCTTGTCTCCAGAAACAATATTTCTGGTCGTGCTAACTGCTGCCTTTGCAGAACCTAATTTCTGGTTAATGATAAACTTCTGCTACAAAATCTTGTGACTATAATGTTCTTCTTTTGCAAGACCCCACCATTTATCCTTATCTGCAGAAACAACATTTCTAATCTCTCACAGATATAAGGTGTTATCAATACTTTTTTTTAGGGTCAATGTTATTAGGGCCATTTATAAGATACAGAGTGAGATGGCGAGTAGATTTAGAAATGTTATTGACCAGCAGGAACAGTCAGATAAATGGGTGAGTCAGAAAAGGTAAGAAGGTAGTTCAAAAGTCTCCAGTGACTATTCCTCTAACAATTGGATATTCAGTTTTTGGTACAGTTGAAGGAGATAGTCTCTCCAAGGTAAATGGAAGTGTCAGCCAGTTATTGTTCACTTGGAACGATTCTTATGTTAGGCAGCATTTTGACAAGGTTTAATAGAATTATTGTTATAGGGGATTCTCCAGTCAGGGGCATAGACAGGCAATTCTATGGCAGTGAACATAAATTTAGGATGGTTTGTTATTTTGTTGGTGCTAAGATTGAGGACATTTCTAAACATTTCAAACTTATTGTTAAAGGTGAGATTGGGGAGATAGGAATTATCACACCCGTTGGTAGGAATGACATTTTTAGGGAAAAGATGAAAGCTGTAGAGAATTAATTTAAGAGGTCAGGCAAAAAATGACAAATACAAAATGTTAGCAGTATTAGTTTCTGGTTTACTCCCAATGCCAAACTCAAACAAGGGAAGGAGCCAAACGTTAAAGGAGACAAATCAGTGGCTAAAGAACTGGTGTATTGTTCAGGGATTCAGGTTTTGGGGCAACTGAAATGTCTTTTGAGATAGAAAAGGCCTGTTCAAAAATGATCGGACTAACGTATAAAGTGACCAATATCTTAGCAGGGGCGTTTGCTCATTCTATTAAGGGAGACTTTATACTGATAGAGAAGGAGGAATTCTAAGTAGCTGTGTAAATGAAAAGATCAAAGGGGTAGGTTCTGAATGTGAGGAGACCATATCAGTTAGAAAATAAAATCGAGAGAGAGTCAGGGTATATAGTAACTCTGAAGAACTAAATTGCATTTATTTCAATGCAAGGTGTCTTACATGTAACACTGATGAACTCAGGGCATGTTTAAGAACATGGGACTGGGATGTCATAGCTATTACAGAAACTTGGCTTAGGGATGGGCAAGATTGGCAGTTCAATGCTCTGGGTTTTCGATGCTACAGGAAGAGTAGAAGGGGACGCAAGAAAGGATGAGGTGGTAGTGTTTTTAATTAAGGAATACATTTCTGCTGTAACTCAGAAAGATATTTATGAAAAATTACCCAAGGAAAATATAAGGGTAGAAATTACAAATATGAAAGGAAAGATCGCTTGGATGTGATTGTACAATAGGCTCCCCAATGGTAAGAGAGAAATTGAGAACCAAATATGTAGGGAGATCTCAGATATATGTGAGCATAATAAAGTTTTAATAATGGTGGATTTTAATTTTCCAAACATTGATTGGGACCACCACTATGTTAAATGTTTGGATGGTGAAGAATTTGTCAAAATGCTCATGAAAATTTTCTTCATCAACATGTGGAAGCTTTACTGGAGAAGAAGCAAAGCTAGAGCTTCTTTTGGGCAATAAGATAGGGCAGGAAACTGAAATAAAATTAGGGGAACACGTTGGGTCTAGTGATCATAATTCTATTAGCCTCAGAATGGTTATGGAAAAGGATACACCTTCCATCAAAGCTAAAGTTTTTAATTAGACTAGGGCAAATTTTAATGGTATGAAACAAAAACTTTCAAAAGTTGATTGGAATAGGCTGTTTGCAGGTATTTGTTTGGGATGTCTGTCAAGTGGGAGGTGTTCAAGAGTGTGATGACAAGAGTTTACAGGCAATTTATTCTTATTAGAAAGAAATGTAAGGCTAGTCAGATTAAGGAACAATGGATGAATAAATATATTTTCTAGTCAAGAATAAAAGAGAATCTTATTTTCGCTACAGATAACTTAGTTCAATTGAATCTGTTAATCATTATAAAGAGTGTATGGGTATTTTTAAGAGAGAAATCAAGAAGGCAAAGAGGGGATATGAGATAGCATTAGCAGGTAAGCTTAAGGATAATCCAAAGAGATTCTACAAATACATTAAAAGCAAGAGGGTAACTAGAGAGAGGGTAAGGCCTCTTAAAGACTAAGGAGGTCATCTTTGCGTTGAACCACATGACATGGTAGAGATACTAAATGAACATCTTGCATCAGTTTTTATTGTGGAGAAAGAAATATAGTCTAGAGAATGCAGAGAAATAAACTTCGATGTTTAAAAACAGACCATATTACAGAAGAGAAAGCTGGGGAGGTCTTGGAGAATATAAAAGTGGATAAATCTCCAGGACCCGATTTAATGCACCCTAGAACATTGTGGGAAGTAAATGAGGAAATTACGAGACTCCTTGCAGAAATATTTGCATCGTCTATAAATACGGGTGAGGTGCCTGATGTCTGGGGGTGGCTATTGTGTCTTTGTTTAAGAAAGTTTTCAAGGAGAAACCAGGGATCTGCAGATCTGTGAGTCTAACTTTGATTGGGGGTAAATTATTGGAGGTGATTATAAAAATTAAGAGTTATGGATATATGGAGAGGCAAAAATTGATCCGGGATAGTCAGCATGGTTTAGTGCGAGGAAAATCCTAGCCCACAAACTTGGATGGGCTTTTTGAGGAAGTTACCAAAACAATTGCGTCGTTGATGTTGTCTACATAGTATGGCCTTTGATAAGGTTCCGATTGATAGACTAATTGCTAAAGTCAGGTCACGTGGGATTTGGGGTGAGCTTGCCAATTGGATACATAATTGGCTTAATGGCAGGAGACAGAGTAATGGTGGATAATAAAATGTGAGGCTGGATGAACACAGCAGGCCCAGCAGCATCTCAGGAGCACAAAAGCTGACGTTTCGGGCCTCAGAGGCCCGAAACGTCAGCTTTTGTGCTCCTGAGATGCTGCTGGGCCACTGTGTTCATCCAGCCTCACATTTTATTATCTTAGATTCTCCAGCATCTGCAGTTCCCATTATCACAGAGTAATGGTGGAGGTTGTTTTTCATACTGGGGTCCTGTGACCAGTCATGTTCCACAGTGATCAGTTCTAGGCCCTCTTTTATCATTTATATAAAAGAATTGGATGACAATATAAAAGGCATTGTTAGTAAGTTTGAGGACAACATGAAAATTGGTGGCATTGTAGACAGTGAAGAAGGTTTTCAAAGATTACAAAGGGATCTTGATCAAATGGGTCAATGGGCTACAAAATGGCAGATGGAGTTCAATCTGAAAATGTGAGGAATTGTATTTTGGTACAACAAACAAGAGTAAGGTTCATACAATTAATGGTAGGGCCTTGGATAATGTTCACGAATGGAGGAACCTAGGGCGTGCTGGTAAATGATTCTATCAAGTTTGCATTGTACATAGACAGGATGGCTAAAAAGGCTTTTGGCACGCTTGCCTTCATTGCTCAGTCCTTTCAGTAATTGGAGTTGGGACGTTATGTTGAGGTTGTACAGGGCATTGGTGAGGCCTCTTCTGGAATACTGTGCCCCGTTCTGGTTGCCCAGTTAAAGGGAGGATATTATCAAGCTGGAAAGGGTTGAAAAGAAATCTACCAGGATGTTGCTGGGTATGGAAGCTTTGTGTTATAAAATTAGGCTGGATAGGCTCGGACTTTTTTCACTTGAGCATAGGAGGTTTAGAGGTGATCTGATAGAAGTTTATAAAACAATGATGCATAGATAGAGTTGATTGTAGTTGTCGTTCCCTTAAGTTGTGGAATTTCAAGACAAAGAAAAACATTTTAAAGGTGAGAGGAGTGAGATTTAAAAGAAGACGTAAGAGGCAAACCTTTTATTCAGACGGTTATTCACATACGGTTGAATGAACTTCCCGAGGAAGTTGTGAATGTGGGAACAATTACAATGTTTAAAGATATTTGGATGGAATAGGAAATGTTTGGAGGGATATGGGTCAGGAGCAGGCAGGTGGGACTAGTTTAGTTTGGGATTACGTTCAGCATGGACTGGCTGGTCTGAAGGGTCTGTTTCCATGCTGTATGAATCTATGACCCTATGATTGGCAGAAAGTAAAGACTAGAGCCCCAAAAGGGTCTGCACTGAAACTTCAACTTTTACAATTTACATTAATCACTTGGATGAAGAGGATGAGAGCATGATAGCCAAATGTGCAGATGAAACCAAAATAGGTAAGCAAGTATGTTGTGAAGAAGACATAAAGAAGTTGCCGACAGATATAAATAGGTTGAATGAATGAGAAAAAATGTGCCAGATGGAACATCATTTGGGAAAATATGAGGTTAGTCATTCTGGCAGGAAGAACAAAATAAAACATAATATTAGGTAAATGGAGAGCAACTGCAGAATTCTGCTGCAAGAGTCATAAAGTTAGCATGCAGATACAATCTGTAATATATAACTTTATTTGGAAGGGAATTCCTGGACTTTGACAATGACACAGGAGAAAGCGTGATATACTTCCAATTCTGGATGATTGTGGCTTGCAGAGAATCTTGCAAGTGATGGTGTTCCTATGTAATTGCACTCATTTCTAGATGGAAGTGGTTGTGGGTTTGGAAGGTGCTATCCAAGGAGCTGTAGTGCATTTCTACCAAATTTTCAACAATCTTTTCATAAACCTGGATGTCAACAATGGATTTTGTCAAATATCCTCAGGTGAAAATTCAAGATTGTTGATTTTATTTCCGACACGAGTCAGATGGTATTGTTACAACTGTCTACTATTTAGGAACTGCTCTGGAGAAGAGATTCTACAAAGGTCAATGCCTGGAATGCTGGAAGGGAAACAGGGAAGCATTTACCATGTGAATGCAGATTGCAGGATGAAACAAAGAAAGAATATGGTATAAGAGTGAGAGGAGGTGTTCAAGGCACTACAAAGCCCAATGCTTAGAGTGAATGTGAAATGTCAATTTTCCTGAATAGTGCTACATTTCTAGGTCACATTATCTCAGAATAAGGCATTTTGGTTAGTCTAAGGAAGACAAGAGCCACTAGAGAATTCCCAGCACCAAGTGCATAAACAATGTACAGCATCTCCTAAGTTTGATGACTTAAATGAGAAAGTTTACCTCTCACTTAACAACTAAACTCACAGAGACATTTTGTAGGGGGAGAAAAAGAAACTTCAATGGCATTGAAGTTAGGAAAAGATGTAGTCTTTGAAAAGGTGAAAATAAATTGTTTTTAATCATTTGGTGGTACAATACTTGAGTATTGCTGCAAAAAAAGGGCACATTTTGTCAAAGCTGTTGGCCATGCACCCATCAGGACTTTTTGCAAGAATAAAAATTCAAGAGGAAAACCAAAATTTATACTCCTTGGGAGGGCAGTATAGTTTGGTTGGCAAGTGGGCCCTGATTGGTGGAGGTATTAACATACCTAATGTGTTCAATAATGCTGATGGGTCGTAACCAGGCATGTTTTGTTTAAATTTTAAACCAGTCAAGTTGATTTGATCAGTCAGGGCATTGCCCTGAGAAATGAACCAGTGATTGGCTGGCACTACTGTGTACTGGTGTAGTATTGCAGGAAATATGCAGTGGAAGACCGTTAAATAGAGGTAAGGAGCAAAGAGTGTCAGGGCTAGAAAATGCGCAGATACTTACAGTCAGTGATACTCTAGTCTGGTATCACAATGTGCAGGGAGCTGTATTGACCTAAAGAACAAGATAAGAACAGGTCTGCAATACCAACTGAAGAGTAATTTAATATTTATATACTCAAGTATGACAGGACAGCCCAACCAATCAGGTTTTGCATCACAGCAAAACAACAAAGAGAAAGTTAAATGAGGTTGCTTGTACATTCATCCTAAGTGCCCCTTTCTAAAGTCCGGATGCAATTGAAAATGTCTTCGGACCACGCACTCAGTAACACAAACAGAAAGTGATTACTTCCTTCACTGTCCAGAGAGTATGACAACAATCTGAGGATTCTCTCTGGCCATGTTCAGTGTGCAGGAAATACAATGATATATCATGCTCCAATGTTAAAGCTTTGCTGACATCTTGAAGGTCAGCAATCAGATCCACAGACATAAACAATAAAGTATAAACTCCTCATCCTACAGCCAATGACTCCAACAAGACCACTTTGAATAATAGCAGAGCTGTGCTGCATTGAGGCTGTTTTTTGAGAAGGCCATCGTTGTGTTGAAAGGAGACATTTGTTGCTTGGATTTGTGAAGAGGTGTTTTCAGTACGTTCCAGATTGCATGTGCATCATATTGGCAGCTCCTTTGCCTTCCAAAGCTGCACTATTCAGGTCATGCTATTTTTTGACAAGGTTGAGAAGGAAGCCTAATTGCTGTAGATCCAACGGAGACAGTATACATTCAAAAGTTGGAATCCTGCTATATGCTGCAAAGTGCATCAAAAGAGTTCCTGTGCCCACTTTGCTGACAACAATCCAACCTCCTCCTCCTACATGTTGCTCCTTGAATGTACCTGCTCCCATTGAAGCTGTGGGTAATAACCAGCTTCCTAGTCAAAGAGGCAGCAGTGTGGTTGTTGAGTTTGTTGCAAGTTTTTCATTACCTATCCCTTCACATGATAATACTTCAAACCTCTTTGTTTTAATGTGACTGAGCCAGTAATATTCACCTGAGTGAACAAATCATATCAAATTATTGTACCTTCCCTTTATTACTGTAATCTCCATGATTAGCAAGCTGTCATGTCAATGTGCAGTCTATTCTAATATAATAATTGTAAAGCGCAAACATGATAAAATAGAATGCTTAATGACCTAGATACATTTCCAAATTATCTGCTAAGTGTACAGGCTTACAGTTTTAATTTGGATGTGCTTATTTTCATTAACAACATCCTTTCTCTGTGAGACACTCGTAACTGCCCTGGCATCAGGGGCTTAAAGATTCTTACTGATATATTCCGATATTTATGAGTCAGATGCAATGGGGATGAAATTGGTCTTTTCCAGTATTTAAAAATAGGTTTTCAGCAAATCCCTGTTTTTTTTTTCACTATGTCACTCTCCAGCATTATAAATATGAGTAGTACTCCAGAGATATCTGTTAAGGAAGAATGGCTGCTTTGCATCAAAGCTCCTTTAAGCTCTCAGTACTGACATCAAAATATGTTTCCTTAAGAACTGAAGACATATGTCATCAGTAAAGTCAAGCAAACATGATGCATATTAACTATCCACGTCATGGATTTATGTTTTAATCGTAGATTCCTTAGAGTGTAGAAGCAGGCCATTCAGCGCATCAAGTCTACACCAACCCTCTAAAGGACGCCCCATCTGGACCCACACTGTCTCGATAACTTTGCATTCCCCATGGCTAATCTATCTAGCTTGCCCATCCCTGGACAATTTAGTGTAACCAATCCACCTAACCTACTCAATTTTGGACTGTGGGTGGAAACCCATACAGATGGTCGCCTGAGTTTAGAATCAAACCCAGGTCCTTGGCACTGTGAGGCAGCAGTTCTGAACACTGAGCCACCATGCTACCTGAGGCAAATGTCCATTCAATGGCTTTTTCATAAGCAGTGTCAGCAAAAGGAAAACTGCTCTCCAGAATGCTATGTGTTAACTGAGCCAAACCTCCACTCAACCTGCTCCTTCCATTTGGCATTTTTCTTCAAGTAAACAATTCTAGTTATGTAGTTTCTTTCCCAATCTTAGAGTGTCCCAAAGTGCCTTAAAGCCAATGAAGTGGTTTTAATATGTCCTCTTTTTTTTATTTAATGTAGAAACACTTTATTTAATCTATGACAACAAGGCCCCACAAGTAATAAAGAGATAATGACAAGCTAATGTGTTTTAGTGCTGATGGTTCAGGGATAAAAGTGTGCCAAAACACAACAAAGACCAGTATAAACTTAATGCCTAGATGTGATAAAACCTCTCAAGGCATCTCACGGGAACATTATCAAACAAAATTTGAAACCAAGCCACATAAGGAGAAATTAACTGCTCTTGATATATTCGATGCAAAGGTAGATTTTGAGGAATGTCAGCCTAAATTTTCTGCTGGCTGTACAGTGGATATTTCAGTGTGTATCGGAGTTGTGAATGGGAACCCTGAGGAATCTCCATTGTAGAACATGCTGAAAGAATTACCCTGGAAATTGAAGCTTTTTCTAGGCAATTCTTCAATATTTGGAACGCGCTGAAAGCCTCTGTTTAAGTTGGAGACTTTGGAGGGCTTTGTTGAAATTAATATAAAGTTAATTTCACTAAGTAACCGTGAAACTGACCCCATTTTTAGCTCACACAGCTCCGACTACATGTTCCCAGGCCACCTATTGCTCTCATATTGCGGCCTGACACACCCTGTTCATCTTGACTAGAGCATCTCCTCACCATCTTACCAGCCCAGACCTGATCAAACTTCAGGCATACCATCCTCACTTTTTGCCAGTTTACCTGACTTCAACCGTTTCCCCAATCCAACACCCTTTTACCCTTCCTGATACATCACAACCCTCCCAGCAATATGACCCACACCTGACCGTCCTCCATATTCCCCTTCCTCCCCCCACCCCATCCCCAGATGTGACACCACCCTTACACTGCTGGACCTGACCTGACACTCTACAACTAAGTCCAAATATTGATTACTACCCCCTCCCCAGCAGACCGTATCTGACTGAACCCCACCATGTTACTGGACCTGGCTGTCAGAAACTTGACATTTTTGAAAATGGCAGCTGCTTTGAAGAGAGCAACAACAACTTACATTGCTATATATTACAGATAAGTACTTACATAAAATCTTGGTCGAGTAGATAAGTTTTAATAAGTATATTAGAGGAGGAGAGAGATAGATAAGTTTTAATAAGTATATTAGAGGAGGAGAGAGATAGAAACAAAGAAGTTTAGGGATGGAATTCTAAAGATAAGGACCAAAAATGTGGCCAGCAAAAATGGAATATTTTAAATTCATGAATGTTTGGAAGGTTTGGATTAGAAAAGGATCGTAAAGGGCTGCTGGCTGAAGGAAGTTAAAGAGATAGGCATGGGGTGAGACCAAGAAAGGGTTTGAAAACAACACTGAGAGTTTTAAGATCAAAACGTTGCTCAACTACAGTCGGCACGGGGCGATAAATGAACTGAACTTGTGCAAGTTAAGATCAGCAGCTAAGTTTTGAATGACCTCAAAGTTACAAAGGACATAATGAGAGAGACCAGGCTGAAGTACATTGGAATAACAACGATTATATATCGATGTCATGCATGAGGGTTTCAGCAGATGAGCTAACGCAGGGCAAATTTAGTGATGATATGCAGGTAGAAATAGGCAATTTTAGTGATACCATGAATATGTGATCAGAAGTTCATCTTGGGATGAAATATAAAGTTAAGGTTGGGCACAAATTGGCTTATTTTAAACACTTTTGTTATATGGTGATGCTAATCAGTCTACATTTTGTTTTTGCTGGAGCTTCAGAGGCTAAGAGAGGACCAGACAGAAGTACATGAAATTACCAGAGGCATGGATAGGATAGATAGTCAGAATTTGCCTTCTGAGGTGGAGATGTCAAAACTAGGTGGCATAGGTTTAAAGTGAGAAGGGGAAAGTTTAAATGAGATGTGCAAGGCAAGACTTCTGTGCAGAGGGTGGTATGTGCCTGGAACATGCTGCCAGAGGAGGTGGCTGAAGCAGATAGGATAGCAATATTTTGGAAACATTTAGACAGTCACATGAATAGGCAGGGAATGGCATCATGGTCAGCACAGACATTTTGGGCTGAAAGGCCTGTCGCCATGCTGTACTATTCTATGTAAGCACCATATTTTATGTGCTGGGAGTACATTCCTCGGCATAGATTTGTCTAGGGCCCAGGAGTCTGACATGGATAAAGATAGCCACCTTCTGGTCTAACATGAAGAATTAGACTAGAAAGTAGTTTATTTCATTTGTGCAATTATTTGCATGTTACAAGGATATGATATACATTGTTAAACAGGTAATCTTGTCTTTGACCTGAATCCTTCTTGATCCTTATGGCATCATCACAGAGGTGGTGCTTATGACATTCAATCAGTCTTAACCCTTTCAGACTGATATAGATTCCCCACCACCATTCCACCCCACTGAGTTTTATTTTCTCATTACAATGCTGGTAACACCTTTGGATAAAAAAATAGAGTATAAGAGAAGGAGTCGGCCATTCAGTCTTTCAAACCTTCTCTGCTTTCAATATGATCATGGTTGGTCATCTATAGTACTCTATTCCCACGTTTTCCCCGTAACCTTTGATCCCTTAAGTCCTAAGAGCTCTCTCTGTATCTTTCTTGAAACTCTTCAGTATTTCAGAATTAAAAGTTTCCTGTGCATTCCATAGACTCACCACTTCTCAGTGAAGATATTCCTCTCATCACTGTTTTAAAAGGCCTACCGCTTATCCTTAGTTTATGATCCCTAGTTCTGGTCTCCCTAGTCAGCAGGAGCATTCTTCCTGCATCTACTCAGCCTAATCCTGTTAAAATTTAAATGCTTCCATGAGAGCCCCCTCATCCAAAACTCTAATGAATATAGTCCTAACCAATTCTGTCTCTCTCCCGACATCAATCGCACCATCTAAGGAATCATTCTAGTAAGCTTTCTTCACACTCCCTCAGAAGTCAGAATATCCTTCCTCATTTAAAGGGACCAAAACTGACGCAATATTTGTTAATAGAATCATAGAATCCCTAGAGTGCATAAAGGGGCCATTCACCTCATCAAGTCCTTAAACTCTTCCATTTTGAATGAGATTGTGATCAGTTCATAGTTTTTCACTCAAGTGAGAATTCTCTGGTTGTCAATCATGTATATGTTTTCTGTTGTTCAGTGTCTTGAGAGACAGGGATTTGCTTGTGAATGCTTTAGCATTTAAGTGCTATATCCCCTAGATGTTGTAGTTGTACTTTCCTTTGCTAGCTCTCTGACAACATTGTGGTGTGTAACTTGAACATGATGAGATGCCCATTGTTATAAATATCAGCTCGCCAGGATGATAGGTCTGAGCCATTTATTTCCACTAGAAAATGTTTGGTTTTGTCTTCTACTGGAAGATGTTTTAATTCTTTATGCAGGTCAATCTTAGATCTTAGGTCTTATGCTTTTGTGTGGATCTGTCCTGCTTCTCATCTTTACTGAAGGTGCCTTATTGATCTACAAGAAAAATATTGGTTTGTATAACTGGGAACAAATTGCAGCCATGAGGTTTTTTTTTTGTTTTGTTGTATTATATAGTTGTCCTCTTAAGATTATTCCATGTTTATTTCAGACTGCCATTTCATGTCTGCTGAATCTTTTCTAGAGTTAGACCCTCTTTGAACTGTAGTAGGTCTGACAAAAAATAACCGGTAATACCTGCAACATTTGAGGTTCTATATGTAGTCATATATCTGCAATGGCCACAGTCACATAAAATAGGTTGAGTCTCTATCCCACGATGCCTATGCCACCCAACCAGCACCAAACTACAGTAATCACTCTTACCATCACATTTACTAGAGCCTACTATGCCCTGGCATTTTAAGTGCCAGTGGCCTGAAGGGATAATTAATAAAATTATCTATGAATTTCCTGGCTGTTGAATGTTTCTTGTTCTTTTCAGAATGTTATTAATTCTGTGGCTGAAATCATTTTGAAAGATTTTCAGTTTCATTTTGAATTGATCTGTCGCTTCCTACATACCTTGTGAGCTATGATATCATCTGCTGACTTCCCAGGTATGTATTGAGGCGTATTTACTTGTTCGGTTTCTGATTTATTTTCAGGTTAAAAGCCATTATGTATATCAGCTGTTGTTTTCTCTGTTTTATATTTGGCATGAAATGACAGGACAGGTAGAAAAGTTGGTAAAAAAGACAGATGGGATGTTTTCATTCATTGGGAAGGTGCTGAATTATTAAAGCAGGGACATAATGCTGGATTTTCCAGGATATTTCTGAAATACAGAAGAGTTTTGGAAGAATACAGTAAGACCTAATATTATTCCAATCAGATCTAGCGGATAGATAGTTAAACCAGTGTGCAATATCCATTCCAGGCTACATTCCAAGCAGCAAAGATGGGGACTACAGCAGGGAAATGGCCAAGTAAGGGGAAGAGAGATTTTTTTTATTAAAGTGTGAGTGTGGGTGAGCAAATTAGTCACTGCAGAAATGTTGTTGGGTGCTGATGGCCAAATTTATTGGAGTTTTAAAAGTGCCATTATAATTGAAGCGGACAGAATGTGATTGAGTTTTTTTTCTGAAGTGGTCGAGTGAACCAGTCAGTTGGCATTATGATTTTCTCAAGCTGAATTGGGAGTGGATAATAACTTGCCAATGACGCCTGAAGCCCCTGCGTAAATAAATGGGAACGAGGGACAATAGGAGCAAATCCTGAGGTAAGGTTATTGATTGCATGGTGGGATAACTTTAATGTAGATAGGGTGGAGTCAGCAGAGAGCATTGACAAATTGTTATTCTTGTTGGGAGAAGTGTAGCAGCTATTTGAAGAGTTGAGTACTGGGCAGACACTGAGGGAGTCACTTTCAGGGGATTCAAGATTCAGAACTTGTATGGAGTTGCAGGGCAGAGAAAAAAAAATGGGCAAGTTAGAAATCACAATGAAATTCATAGGTGGCATTGAAATATATTTCTTTCCAGAAGAGTGAAACTCTGACTAAGAACCAGACTGTAGCTAAAGTTGAAAAATACGCAGGCTCTGTAAACAGTAACTGCCATCCAGTAGCTGTTCAAAGTTACTTCAAGATTTAACAACTGAGTCATCATCAGAAACACAGTACTTAAATCATGTAATGCTGTTTAGTATGCCCAGTGCTGAAGCAGATTCTTGATGTCTAGAAATGGTAAGGAATTTGAAAGCCCAACTTGAGAAGAGATCCAGTTTTTACTGAGGAAAGCAAAAAGTCAATATATTCACAGGATTAGCAATGGTGTCTTAATCTGAAAATTCATTTGTAGTTGGGGCTGAAGCGGAGAGCTGAAGGAACCTAAACAGTTCAAGAAAGGCATGGGAGAGAAAACTCAAGAGAGAGATAACAATCAAGATTCACAGTAAGATAGTCCCTAGGCAACTGACCAACCTAGCATCTTCTGAGAATTGGTGTCTTGAGAACTCTAATGTTCTCTTGAAACATAGCTGAAAATTAAAAAGAATTGTTCCAAGCATAGGAACAGAAAAATCAGGAGCACAAATAAGTCATTCACCTCTTGACCCTGCTCTGTCATTCAATAGGATCATGCCTGATCTGTTTGTATTTTGAACTTCATGTTTCGTTTTGCTCCTGATAATCTTTGATTCCCTTGCCATCTACCTTAAAAATCTTTGGCCTGGAATTTCAGCCAGTTTTACTTTCAACACATGCATGACTGATAAATGACCATGAGAGCATGGAATGTTGTTAACATTGGTTTAATGCACATTTAGCCTACCCTGCCCACCATATTTAACCCTGCTCCTGAAGAAAATAAGGAATATGGACTAGAGGATCAAGGATTTGAGGAGGTTAGGGAGGAAAGTGGAGAGAAAGCTACAACCACATCAGGCCTGATATTCTTGAATGGTGGAATAGGCTCAAGCGGCCGAATGGACTCCTGCTGCTCATTTCTCTTATCCCCTAATATGATCTAATGAGACAATGTGTCTTCATATTTTTTTCAACAAGTTTTCAAAGTGTGACACACTTAACCAAACAAGTTTACAAAGAAACTGACCCTTGTCAAATGATTAAAATAGCAAATGTGTCAGTGCATATTTTTACAACATTCTCCTTGATAAATTTTCAGTGAGAGTGTTAAACATACAGAAGGTTATCAATCTCGGCGTGTCAGTTCAGAGCTTACAATGGAAAGAAAAATAATTGTATTGTGTTATACCTCCAAGTTGCAGAGTCTCATAAAAAAAGTTTTAAGTTGTGATTATGCAAACTAAGTTGAGTGAAAATTTGAACCAAATGTCAGTTCAGGAGAAACAGCATGATACCAAATACAATTTGGATTTGATTTGATAATGGTGCCCAAAGCAGAAACTCCGTCCATAAAATTCCAATTTGCACCAAAATTCAATATCCTCCTGTCACTAATTCAACATAGGACTCCAAAGAGACCATACACAACTGTAGACTTTGCATTGCATCATGGTTGATATTTATCCCTAGGCTGGAGATTCAATGCAATATTGATGTGAATTCCTGAATTCTGTGTATAGTTCCATTGCTACAATTTATGTATTATTCATATCTGAGCCTTATTGATTTTTATCGACTGCATCTTACCAGTCTATTGTTCATTTTGCACAGCATAAGCAATTCATTAATTGCTTTTACTTTTCTTCATTATTTCATGTACCCTTCATAACATGAAATCTCTAACACTGGCAACATGAATATAATCATTTTGTGAACAGGAATAATTGACTATATTCATTATATTTTCAAAGCATGGCGAGAGCAAAATACAAGGGTGTGGTACTCACCTCAGGTGGTGAGAAATGTGGGGAGAAGGAAACATAACGGGATTAGTTGGCCCAGGACAGAAACTGAACCTATTCTGGCAACCTTTTTAACTTGCTACCAATTAAGAACAATAAGTGTTCAATTCTTGGCTATGAAGGGTATCATGTTCATGATCACCTGCCTCTTCAATGTGCAAGAAAGGTTGCTACTTTGCTGGCAAACCATGGTGATTTATTTTTGCAACTCAGTGGAGAAGATCTTGATTGATAGAATTTAGGACCTACAAGTGCCAACCTCCGATTTGTCAGCAGCTTCTGGGGACTCAGGACACCAGTTCTCAGGTCTGCGATTAGTCGAGTAACTCACCTCTTCTCTTAAAAAGCTGATTAGCGGGCAATGAGGTGACTTTTTTTGGTGGTGGGGTTGGTGTGTTGATCAACACTTGATGTGATCACTCCCACACTTGAAAAGCAGCAGAAAATTCCACTCCAAACTTCTTCGAGAACATTTAGCCTAAATTTACGGCGGATCTAATTAACTAAACATGACAACTTTTGATTATCCATGTAAATTAATTAAACATGACAACTTTTGATTATCCATGTAATTTAATTTTATACAATCTAAGCCATAACAGCCATTAACCATTTAAGTGTCAAAGCAGCATAAAAATACAAAATGCCAAATTATAGTAAATGATAAATTATGTTCCCTTTTGAAATGTCTCTACTAATAAACATTCTGTTTTGATGTGCTAATTTTACTCTGATGGCTAACAGGAGGCCGTTGCAGTCACTTTTTGCACTGCGCATAATTTGACAACAGAACATGGCATTCAGTCATAAAGTGTTAAAGTTAACGATCAAATAACGGTTTTAACACTGCTCAATAATGTCATGCATGCATGCATCTAAATAGTGATTTAAAAGCCCTTCAACATCAGGAAATTGTCAGAGGTCTGTTTGGATTTGTTGTGAGTTGCATTTTCTCTGTGTTCTAATTTCTTTTCTATTCATTCATGGGATGAGGGCATTGCTGGCCAGGCAGCATTTATGGCTGATCCCTCAATGCTTAGAGGGTAGATAAGAGTCAACCACATTGCTGTGGGTCTGGAGTCACATGTAGGCTAGACCAGGTAAGGGTGGCAGTTTCCTTCCTTAAGGACATGAATGAAACAGATTGGTTTTTCCTAACAATCAACAATGGATTGATGGTCATTGTTATACTCTGAATTCCAGATATTTATTGAATTCAAATTCCATGATCTGCCATGGTGGGATTTGGACCTGGGTCCCCAGAACATTACCTGGGTCTCTGGATTATCTAGCGATAATAACACTAGGCCATCACCTCCCAAAACAAGGCAAAATGTGACAACAACATAATAAACCGTTAATTTTGTTATTATATGACAGAGAGTTTACAAGTAAGAAAATACAGGGCAAAGAATGCATGTTATATCAAAGTGTTTAGTTTTGACTGGATTGGAGAAGGATTCACATAGTGATTATGAGACAGTGTAATCCATCTTGGGAAATTCAATGACCAAAATCAACAAGCACTTGTGTTCTGTGCCGAGCTCATTAGCTTTCCTCTCAAGCAACCTTCCCTGTTCCAATAGCTCTGAGTTTGTCTTCTCCTCTTCACTGGTTCAATGACAATCTATATTTATATAGTGTCTATAATTCACGAAAGCTTCCCATCTTCACAGGAGTATAATAGGTAAAAATACATTCGTTCCAAACATATTCTGGTGTGTGATCTAAAGCTGATCAGTAGATTTTAAGGAGGATATTCAGAAAGGAAAGGTGTACATTCAATTGAGTTGAATAGGGATGACCAGATTGTTTTTTGTCGCATAAAATGTATTATACACGATTGGAGTTATAACCACTCATATTTAGTCACTATTTTGTAGGCATAAATTTGAAGGATTGTGGAGATGCCTAGTTTTTTGTTTGAAAAGGGCAATGAGAAAACACATCGGGACATATTTTTGAACAAGGAATTTCTCGGAAATCCCGTGGCTCCAGATAATTGCTCGCCTTGATGGCTTGAACCCATCTCAAGAAAAAGCCTGACTGTTTTATGATTGAGTTTTTTGGCAGATCCATCTGAACTAATTACCACCCCATCTGTCTGCTCTCAATCACCAGTAAAGTAATGCAACGTGTCATCAAAAGTGCTATCAAGCAGCACCTGCTCAGCAATAACCTGCTCAGCGGCGCTCAGTTTGGGTCTGGCCAGGGCCACTCAGCTTCAAATCTCAGGACAGCCATGGTTCAAAAATAGACAAAAGAACTGAATTCCAGCAGTGAGGTGAAAGTGACAATCCTTAACATCAAGGCTGCAGTTAACCAAGTCCAGCATCAAGGAATCCTGGTAAAACTGGAATCAATGGATATCAGGGGGCTAACTTTCCAGTGGTTGGAGTCATACTTGGTACATAGGAAGATGGTCATGGCTGTTGGAAATCAGTCACCTCAGCTCCAGGATGTCTCTGCAAGAGTCCCTCAGGGTAATGCCTTGGTTCCAACCATCTTCAGCTTCTTCATCAATGACCTTCCCTCCATAATAAGTTCAGAAGTGGGGATTTTTGCTGATCATTGCCCAATTTATGAACAAATTAACAAAGTTACCAATAAACTGACACATTCCCCTCTAGACTACTAACTACGCCCTAGTTGGTCTAAATTTTATGGAATGCCTTTTAAGTAAAAACAAGTCCCTCTAATACAAACCTAATTAATAAGAATAAATTATAACTTAATCTCTCCAAGTTTACGCATTGTCTTCTGAAATATTGTGTCATTTCTGCTCTCTTCACAAACACCCTTCTTCTGTTAATTCTGCTGTTAGGTATGTTTTACCTCCATAATTTCCTTAACAAGGAGTTTGAGCTGAGATACTGTGATACCTTTGATTAATTAGATGGGCTTTCCCTCAGAGTTGAATGGTGCTAATTCTAATGGAGTACTTGGCTCCCTCTTTCAGATGACAATTTGTTCTCCCTGATTTTCCAAACGCCTGCTTCTTATATACCCGTAAAGACGTAACCAAATTCTTATGATTGGTTTCAGGTTGTCAACACCATCAGATTTAAATTCTATTGACTTTCTGTATCCAGGTGCTTTATTTATATTAGTTGGCTGAATTCAAATGCATTTTCACAATATCAAAACAAGAATGCTGTTTTCCCTGCTATCTGTAAGGCTTTTTGATAGAGATAGTAGGAACTGTTGATGCTGGAGAATCTGAGATAACACAGAGTGAAGCTGGATGAACACAGCAGGCCAAGCAGCATCAGAGGAGGAGGAAAGCTGACATTTCGGCAAAATATGAGATGCTGTTCCTGCAGCTTTCGGGTGGCGTCCACCATTTACAAGCCACATGTCAGGAATGTGATCGAATCCCACTTGCCTGGATGAATGCGGCTCCATCAACACTCAAGAAGCTTGACACCATCCAGGACAAAGCAGCCTGTAGAATTGGCACCACATCCATAATCATCCATTCCCTCCACTACCAATATTCAGTAAAGTGTACTATCTACAAGATGCACTGCAGAAATTCACCAAAGATCCTCAGACAGCATCTTCCAAACCCATGACCACTTCCATCTGGAAGGTCAAAGGCAGCAGATACATGGGAACACCACCAACTTCAAGTTCCCCTCCAAACCATTCACCATCCTGACTTGGAATATATTACTGTTCTTTCACTGTTGCTGGGTCAAAATCCTGGAATTCCCTCCCGAATTGCTTTGTGGGTCAACCCACAGTAGGTGGGCTGTCATGTGGTTCAATGAAGGCAGTTCACCACTACCTTCTTAAGGGCAATAGGGATGGGCAATAAATGCTGGCCAGTCAGTGATATCCATACCCTACAAATGATTATTTTAAAAAAGTGTCTGCAGGAGTTTGCATTTGGTTTGTTCAGCTGAGGCAAGCCGACTTTATTACAAACTGCTCTGCTTATGCCTGCTGTTTCTGGTACACTTTTCTGGTGAAATCATTGTAAAGCATGTTTTTGTTTGTGGAAGAATGACTGAAACAGCATGTCAATATTGTATTTCCTGTATAGGTTGTGGCTGCTGAAGTCTCAGAGACGACTTAAGTCGCTGGGTCAAAAACAGGTGTGGTCAGTTACATGCACAGACATAGAACTGGCAAATAACGTGGAACAAAGTGAAATTGTTGACTTTGGCAGGAAGAATAAAAAAAAGGCATGTTGTTTAAATGGCAGGAGATTTCAGAGCTCTGAGGTGAAGAGGGATTTGCCTGTCCTAGTGTATGAATTACAATAGTCAATATATTGTTACAGCAAGTAATAAAGAAACAAAAAGAGGATAATGAACTTAAGAATTTTGGACGTTGTACAGGATACTAGTGATCTCACACCTGGTTTGATTATAAATGTAAGAAACCCAGATCAACAGATTCCAGAATCTTCCATTCTGTATTCTTCTTATTCTATAAGAACAACCACCATTGGCCAGAAAGTGCTTTGCTTTTTTCAGAAAGGATCTCTGCAGAGGGACAAATCAGTTTTACTTACTTGAAGTGTGTGAATTGTGTTCCTGCACAAGACTTAGGTTATTTAGATGGGCACATATAAAGAGAAGAACAAGCTGTAGGAGGACGTCTTTTGTTCCCCTTCACCATTCAATAAAATCACGGCTGATCTCATTTTAACCTCAAATCCTCATCTAGCCCTGATATATTAGCTCATCAAGAATCCATCTGACTTTTCCTTAAAAGTATCTGAAGATTCTGCTTCCGCAACGTTTCCATGAAGAGAATTCCAAAGACTCAAGATCCTATGACAAAATAATTTCATGTGGACTCTGTTTCAAATGGGTGGCACCGGATTTTTAAGCAGGGACCACGAGATCTTGATTCTCCTATAAGATGAAACATTCCTTTTCACATCCACCCTGTTAGGACCCCTCAGGATTACATATGCTTCATTCACATTGTCTCTTACTCTTCTTGTCTCCAACAGATACAGACCTAGCCTGTCCAACATTTCCTTATAAGGTAACATGCCAATTCCAGGTATGTGTCTGGTAAAAATTCTATCTGCACTGCTTCATACAAATTTGCATCATTTCTTACACAAGGTGATACATCCAGTACTCATTATACCAGGTATGAGCTCACCAGTACCCTGTACAACTGAGGCAGAACCTCCAAAATTGTATAGTTCCTTAGTTTTTTTTTGTTTCTTAACTACTTGCTGTAACAGCTTATTGACTATTGTAATTCATACACTAGGGCAGACAAATCCCTCCTCACCCCTAAGATCTGAAATTTCTTGCCAGCTAAACGGCATGCTTCCTTTTTTATTCTTCCTGCCAAAATAGACAATTTCACTTTTTTTTCCCATTATTTGCCAGTTCTTTGTCCTTATCCTTAACCGTTGACATCTTTTTAGAGCCACCTTACCTCTTCTTCATAACTTATTTACCTAGCTAACTTTGTGCTGTTAACAAATTTTTGACAACCACATCTTCTGTCCCTTTATCTTAGTCATTTATATAAATTGTAAACAGCAGAGGCCCTGACACTAATCTCTGTGGCACATCACTCTGACATTGGAAGTGCAGCACCACTGATTATGCACAAGCGAGGATACAGAAGGGCTTTATGAAAGGATATAAATGCTCTTTATTATTGTATTTGTTTAATGGTTTAACACTAAGTTGTGTTAGTTTTTGCAGATTGGAACAGGTTTGTCCTGTTGAGGATGGTCTGGCTAATGGCTTAATTGTTTATCAACGCGGGATTAAAATGAATGGCTTGGCTGCTTTTATGCATTTTAAGATATAGGCTGATACATGTAGACATTGTGATGTGACACATGGACGAGTACTAATTTCTTAACATTCATAAATTTTGAATGGCATTGAAATATTGAAGTCAGTTTTCTTAAATTATATTCTTGCATTCTGGCCTTTGTACTTGTGCATGTGTTAATGGTTTACATTTTGAACATGACATTGGACTTTCATTCTTGACTTGTGAGTATTACTATAGAAAACACACAACATCAATAAATGGAATATCCGGCATTCCGAGGGAACATTGTCTCTTTGTTATAGAGGTTAGGCTATGCGGTTAAAAAAAAATTAACATTGGAGAAATAGATTAAGTCAATAATATTTAAAAACTATTACCCACATCCTGCTGTACAGTAAATAAAATATGTTTCTGTTAAATTCTCACTGTAAACCATGTACAGTGTAGGGTTGCACTTAAGGATCAGAATCTGAATATGTCCAGTCCCACACTCTCTTCTCACAGATGCTGCAATGGCCAGCAGATCTGTGCCCTTATTCTCTAAGTTGCCAGGCAGCTGGCTGATACCTTGGCAAGTGTGAGAATGAATCCAGATGCAGGGGCAGAAATGGGGGTCACAACCTGAATCGGAACTAATCAGTTTGGAGTTTGTTAGTATTGACCTCAATATAAATATTTTGCATTTGGGAAGGTTGGATAATGCTGTTTGTAGTTCTCCTAGCTCTGGGCCAGATAGTCCCAGTTCCGAATGCTGGAACTTGAAGAACCCACAACTGATTTGAGGGGGTTTGTGAGCACAGTTACCTGATAGGCAGTTGATGTTTTATTACAATTTTATGATAATTTATAGAGAAGCAGCAATTTAAATAATGGTACATCAGTTAATTAGAAACAAAAAAGCCGATGGCAGATGAGAATGCTTTACCGATCTCAGGGCCGTTCTGTAGCATGGAGCAGAGGCAATACATTCCCTGATTCCAGAGTTCCTACATCAACTTATGGTTGTTTTTGGTAGAATTTGGTGTTCTTGGTACCAACGGTTTTTGTTTTTACCTTGAGTTAATTTAGCAAAGGCTCCTGGTTTTCTCTCAGATAGGTGGTGTACCTCACCTCCCTGGATCTCTGCCCCAGGGTGGCACAAAAGTTCAGCGGATGGCACTGCTGCCTCACAGCACCAGGGACCCTTGGTTCAATTTCAGCCTCAGGCGACTGTCTGTGTGGAGTTTACACAGTCTCTGTGTGTCTATGCGGGTTTCCTCTGGGTAGTCCAGTTTCCTCCCACAGACCAAAGATGTGCTGTTTGGGGGATTGGCCATGCTAAGTTGCCCTGTAGTGTATGTCCAGGGGTGTACAGGCTAGGTGGGTTATCCATTGGAATGCAGGGTTACAGGGATGGTGTTGATCTGGGTGGGATTCTCTTCAGAGCGTTCATGTGGACTCAATGGGCTAATTAGCCTGCTTCCACCCTGTAGAGATTCAGTGATTCTTGTCCCCCTGTCCATATTAACATTCCTTATTTTGGGGGTCGGCTATTAATTCAATGTCAATCACCTGTTTATCTTCTCTTGGCCAATAGCCAAGGGGCAGCTACTCATGAGTCAGATGACTATTGCCCACTTGCCCATCTTCATTTGAAGGTTAGTTTATCATTCTTCCTGAGAACAATGGTGTCTTTTTTTGATCACAACACTGATAATAGAGTAGGGTGATGCATGGGTCAAGGCCTTGATGAATCTTATAACTTTTCCGCTGTTATCATATCGATGTTAGTTTACAATTTGCAGAAGCCTAGTTACCAATGTGACGCTGTTAGATAAGGCCTCATGTTACCCAGAAAGTAATAATATTGAATGTTGAGTTAACACATGCTTATGGGTGGCCCCAGTTGTCAACACAAGCCACTGGTACAGCAATGCTTGCATCAGGAAATGACCACATACTGGTCCGATGCATCTTGTATGCCTGTAAATGAAATCCTAGGATGACCAGTATTGTCGTTTCCAAGTATTTCTGGTTTTGTACTGTTTAATTCTCACTGGCTGGTCAGTCCCCTATCTGGAAAAATGGAGACGGCTAATGGCAGGAAGGGCACCTGACTGTAACAGCACCTGCTAGCAACTTTTAAAAAAATGTTCAATGTGAAGGTGTGATCCACCAGGGTTGTGGTGACCCCCATTAACATGAGCTAAGCAGAAAGAGAAAGCAGGAAAGGATTTGAGTTGAACTTGTGCCTTTGTGATGGCAGGACCTTGTGCTCCTTCTAGCATGTTTTGATTGGAGTAGGCAGTCTCTCGAGTACTGTAATAGTCATTTTTGTGATAATTATGACAAGAATTATTTCCTGAAGCATTTCTGCCCAAGTATCGATAAAGCATGGATAATTAAAATATTAATTGTTGAAAACAATGGACTGACAAGAGCAATGACTAATTTGATTTTTTAGCTAAGTGTAGAGATTTCTAATTGGTTTAATTATAAACATCCCTGCACTGCTGTATTGTACTGTTAATTGCCCAATTAAAATGTCTTATTTCATCTCATGTTTTGCTCCTTCCTCTTACAAAATTGACTATTTCTTTTTCTATTCAATAGAAATAACAAGAGTGAAACAAGAGTGACTCACACCTACATTCACCATGCAAGGGTAGGCTGAGTCTATGTTTTCTGGTAATATTTCTGTTTAAATAAAGTTGATTGATTATTAATTTAACAATTCAGTAGGACACATGTCAATGCATTCTAAAAGCAATATGACGTTTCTTCCTAAATACTGCTGCTTGTGGACACTAAATATTCAAATTTAAGATCTTTTGAAATTTGCCATTGTTGCTGGAGCTTCAGATAAGCTATGCATGGTTTAATTGAAGTTTTTGTTTCATTGTATTAGGATTTTTTTTGCTACCAAGTGAACTTACAGAGATGTATGCTCATATATATCTTGGCTTTGCTAGTAGTTATCACACTATATTCCTGTGCTGAAAACAAAGAGATGATTATCTAACAAAGTAGATGCAGAATGGAATTTGGTTTATATGTAATAACCAGCGGAATACTGGTTCCTGAAGTGATATATTTAGGCTTTACTTCCCACAGACTACTTTCACCATTTTATCATTTCTTTAACGGATATGGACTTGGCTGATATTTCCCGAATCATCCAAGTTTAGTATGAGCTCTCTTGGAAGCCTATTCATAATGGAGTACCCAATTAAGCTATGATTTCTTAAGAATTTTCCCTGTGTGTCTACAAGGGTTGTCAGGCCAATATACATTGCAATGCTGTTATTGAGTTAAATTTATCTGACACGGAGATAACTCCCAACATAACTTACAGAAATTACTGGACATGAAAAGGTGACAGCCCATCTAGTTTGTTTTCTACCATCTTAGTCATCACAAGAAACAATGATAATGGGAGTTGTAGACTAACAATGGCAAGAAATCTTTATCAATTAGTTCATAACAAACTGAAGCATGAAGCAGGGAATGCACCATTAGCCAGAGTTTTAGGAAAGTCTTTTGTGTTCCATTGAACTCAGAAAGATAATGTAGCTTTAAAATAGTTAGATACCATCACAACATGTGATGTTTTTGTAGAAATTTCCTGACCACCTTCAACATTCATTATACAATAGAGTTAATGTAATGTATAGTCACTGCAGTCAGCTATATGCTGTGTTCATGTGGTCTGAGCATCAAAAATACGACCCAAGCTATCTGTGTCTGTGACTTTATAACAGCATAAATAGTTATTAGTATTAATAAACTTGAAAACAGTTACCCCAACAAGATCATAATCCCCATAGTATATGTTACATAAGCTTATGTGTACGCAAGCTCTTGAGCTGTATTGCAGTGATTGTGGTGTTTGACACAAGAAACTGAATCAAAGTTTGAAGTCAGGACGTAATGCAACAGACACTGATTATATGTCATGTCTCAAATGACTCATGCACTGCTTGGTAAAAATGTTTTTGAAAGCCATCTTTCACATATGTGTTTGACATATCTCAAATTGCTGATTAGTTCAGTAAGCTGGGATCAGAGTAAGAGGCAAACAAAATTCTATTTTTTTAAACATGATCACAGTTTGAGGGAAAGTGTTTCCAAGATATCTGTAATGTAAAAATACCTACAACAGAAATCTCAGCTAAACAAAGACAAGGCACTTGAAAGGAGTGTTAGAGATTAGTGTTGAATTTCTGGAGAAGATGGCTTGCTGAGAGCTGTGGCTTGAAATAGCCAGGGAATTAGAAATCCTTTGAAATGAACATTCAACACTTAGCTCACCCAACATTGATTAGTAAAGTGAAGCTAGAATCCATGGGCTATGTTTGGTCTAAATATTATTTTGATGTAACAAGGCATAATAGAAAATAAAGTGAATGTCACCTTTGGCTTTAAAAAGTGCTCTGTTTCTTAACGCAATTCATGTTAAATAAACAAGTATGTTGTTATTGATGGCGTCAATCTTGAGTTTTTATGAAGTATGGGAAATACACCCAACATCTACATGATCATGGAATCTCGTAACTCAGAATTTATTTTTTGATGACATCTAAGTGATATTATTGTATCAATACACATTGATAATTAAAGATCATAGGACACACAAAGTAAGCTTACAAAAACAATAAATTGTCCTGAATCAGTAAAAATGTCTTATGTATCAAATTTGAAACAGACTCCATAAGAATGAAATATACAGTTGGGAATCTAATGTAAAATGGCAAAATGTGTTTCAAGTAACTGACACTGACAATTTGTAAACAGTTTTAGTCGTAGAATGAAAAGTATACTGTTATTTCCTACTACATGGAAGAAGTTTTACCATAGCTTGTTTTTGCTTCAGGGGCATAAAGATTAGCTTTCCTGCTGCCTGAGATATGGTGTACATAATTGATTTCAGTCAATGGAGTATCTTTTGATGGCATTTGGCAGCAAAATTCATGGAATCTCTGTATATTCTGTGAAGGACTATGGATGTTTTTAATTAAGCGTCTCATATTTCTGAAAAGCACTGGCATTTTGCAGTCATCACCTAAACCACTAAAACTGGGATCACTGTCTCAAAGCCATTGAAAGCTATCCATTCTTGTCTATCAAACAATGCAAATTTTAAGCAATTTTATTTGCCGTTGTACTGTGGCGCTTTCATTTTAATTACTGCTCAGTGGCATGCATCACCGTAGATCACTGATGGTAATCTTAATGGTGCAAGATGTGAAGATACATTTGTGTATGATCTGCTGTTTCAGCAGCAGTTACGAAAGTACATGAAAAAAAAAGGATAGACTAAAGTGGGAGGGAACTCACTAGAAATGCAAAACTTCAGATTTATCTATTAAAATAAATAATTTGTACCTGTTCTGCAAAATGCTCTGTCCAAATGATTTAAGAAAAATCTATCCTGCAGGTGACAATTTCCTCAGCTTTGCCACTGAAGGATGGTATCCAGCTGGTGTTACCAACTTTTGAGATGCTATCGATACCATGTTATAAAACGTCTGTATATTATTGGAAAACAATCAGGAATTTGTGGTTTTGCATTCAACTTGGCTGCTTGTTGCAATTCTATAATTCACTTCTCAGGAGATAAACACACTATTGATCTGGATGTGAGTTTGCTTGCTGAGCCCGAAGGTTAGTTTTCAGACGTTTCGTCACCATTCTAGGTAACATCATCAGTGAGCCTCCGACGAAGTGCTGGTGTTATGTCCCGCTTACTATTTATCTGGCTAGGTTTCCTTGGATTGGTGATGTCATTTCCTGTTCTTTTTCTCAGGGGATGGTAGATTGGCTCCAATCTAGCGGGACATAACACCGGCGCTTCATCAGAGGCTCACTGATGATGTTACCTAGAATGGTGACGAAACGTCTGAAAACTAGCCTTCCAGCTCAGCGAGCAAACTCACATCCAGAACCTCAACCTGAGCTACAAATCTTCTCAAAACTCGCTAGGCTATTGATGGAAGCACAGATGTTCTACATATAAAACCACATCTCACACACTTGTAAACAATTCCAAATTCAAGCATAACTTATAAATGCTTTTGATTCAAGTATCAAATGTTTTCCAATTATCATGTTGTTCTGCTGTGCGCACGAATCTAATCAGTCTCTGGGCACATGCCTGGAGATTAGGTATAATTTAAAAAGCATCACAATTTTGTTTCTGCAAGCAGATTTCAATTTTACTGACATTTGATTCCAAGAAATTGTATGGTTTCAGTACAGAAACTTGAATACAGAAATTTAGAAATAGCTCACTTTTATTTAGAATTGGTAATAGCTCTGAATATTAATTTAGCATTCAGTGGCAGATTGTATGGTTTTAAAAAAACAAATTGGCTGCTTCGAGTTTGGATTACTAACAAAGCTCTGAACACAAGCAAAGCTGTAAAAATCAGAAGAGACCATTTTTGAAGAACTTGCATCCTGATTAGTTTTCATACAAAAACAAATAAACTTTGAGTCTTTGTTATTGTAAGGCTTATAGGAGACTTTTTTAAATTTCATCGCAGGCACAATTTACTCTTTAATAAAATGTATAAAGGGCACTATTTGAACTTAACTTGTCAAAAGTGAAACTGAAAGGATTGAATCCGAGATAACAAGGTGTAGAGCTGGATGAACACAGCAGGCCAACCAGCATCAGAGGAAACAGGAAGGCTGACGTTTCGGGCCTAGACCCTTCTTCAACCATTTCTGAAGAAGGATCTAGGCCCGAAACATCAGCCTTCCTGTTCCTCTGATGCTGCTTGGCCTGCTGTGTTCATCCAGCTCTACACCTTGTTATCTCAGATTCTCCAGCATCTGCAGTTCCTACTATCTAGGCTTGAATATAACACTGGTTTCATTTCATTCTAAAATTACACTTTGTTGCCGCCAATAGACAGTAATATTAAGGCAAGTGTAAATTGAGCATTCTGTCCAATCCTATTGATGTACAAATTGGTCCTATCTTCTTTACAATGCATGATTCTTGACAGTGAGTTAGTATGTTAATTCGCTATAGGTCTGTTGTTAGCAACCTTTCACCTAGAGTCCTGCCAAAGAAAATTTGATGGTGTGCTGAAGAGTGGACAGGAGGTGATAATCGCAATGATTGTTCGCTCGCCTAAACCAAATGAACAATAAATTACACACATCACAAAATGGTTTAAAACTTTGTTTATAATAAAATCATTTTGTGGTGCCAAGTATCAAACATCATTATGTTAATTGAAAGCACTAATTGACAAAACTTAATTGCAGCACATTGGTTCCAACAAGGTATCTTTAACTGATGCAACAATACTCATGTTGTCCCACATAGCACAGGAAACTTGGATGTGAATAATGTGGTATTGATGAATTCAACAAAATATTTACTACTGTTCATTAATGTGTACAATGATGACATTTGCCGGTACATCCATGTCTGGACTAACATTATGCTATGCAGTTACTAAGAATGGCATATTTCCATGCTTCAAGTGGTCCCAGTTAAGATGGAGGCTGATACCTTATATATCTTCTGGTCACACTTATTATTATATATTATATTTCATTAGTCTCTTGTAAAGCTATGCTACATATTAATTTAAAGACATAATGCAGCATTGTCGTTGCTCCATTCATTGACCTAGCACAGCAGTTGCAGGATGCTGTCATTCATACTGATCCACTGGAGCATCCACCCATCTATTGCCACTGCAACACATGTGACACTAAACAAATAAACAAAAAAAACTGAAATGTGGACATTTTGCATCAGAAATTTAAATTCTTATGCCCAAACTAACTTGGATAAATGTTACTGTCCTAATACTGAAAAAATAACATCTCAGGAAGAGTTGTACAAGAGGTATTCAGGTGTTAAACATTTAAATGTGGGGAATCCAACCCTCTTTTCACTTTTACTGGAGGCAGATTGGGGAATGAGTGTCTAACCTGCTCTCTGAAGTGGATTCCTTATTTAAATATTTCAATGAAGTTGAATGTGATAGATTTGTGTTTAATAATGGGAAATGAGGAAATAGCTGAGGCATCGAACAGGAATTTTGTGTCAGTGTTCACAGTGAAAGACATCAATAACCTGCAAGTAATTGATGACAAGGAAGCTATGGTAAGGGAGAACCTAGGAATGACCATTATCATAAAAGTGGGAGTTTTGGTCAAGCTAAGGGAGTTAAGGGTAGACAAGTCTCCTGGCCCTGATGGAATGCATCCCAGGAAACAAAAGTGATGTTGGGGGAAATAACAAGTGCTCTTGTGGGAATTTACCAAAATTTTGTGGACTCTGGAATGGTTCTGGCAAATAGGAAAACAGCAGGTGTGACGCCAGTGTTTGAAAAAGAAGTTAGACAAAAGATGGGTAACTGTAGTTCTGTTAACTTCTGCAGTGGGGAAAATACTTGGATTTATAATCGAGGAAGAAATAACAGGACATCTGGTTAGAAATTGTTCCATTGGGCAGATACTGCATGTGTACCTGAAAGGCAGATCATGTTTAGCTAATGTACTGGAATTCTTTGAGGACATTATGAGCAGGATAGACAACAGGGATGTGGTGTATCTGAATTTCCAGAATGCATTCAACAAGGTGCCCCACATAAGGTAAAGATGCACAGCAATACAGGTAATGTATGAACATGGACAGAAGTTTGTTTAACTAACTGAAAGCAAAGAGTGGGGATAAATGTGTGCTTTTCTGACTTGTGATCAATGGCTAGTGGTGATCCTCAGCAGTCAGTGTTGGGACCGAAAATGTTTATAATTTACATCGATGGTATAGAGTTGGGGACCAAGTGTAGTGAGTCAAATTTTGTAGATGACACTAAGATGAGTGGTAGGGCAAAGTGTGCAGGGGATATGTAAAGTCTGCAGAGGGATATAGATAGGTTACATGCGTGGGCAAGGGTGTGGCAGATGGAGTTCAATGTTGGTAAGCATGAGTTCATCCGTTTTGGTAGGAATAACAGCAAAATGCACTATTATTTAAATGGTGAAAAATTGCATCATGATGTTATGCAGAAGGAGTTGGGAGTCCTTGTACATGAATCACAAAAAAAACTGGTTTGCAGGTGCAGCAAGTAATTAAGAAGGCAAATGGAATATGGTCCTTCATGGTTCAGAGAATGGAGTTTAAAAATTGGGAGGTTATGCCACAGATTTATTGAGTGTTAGTGAGGCCACGCCAAGAGTACTTGTGCACAGTTTTGGCCTCCTTACTAAAGAAAGGATGTACTGGCACTGGAGAGGGTTGATTCCAGAGTTGAGAGGGTTGCCTTATGAGGAGAGATTGAGGAGACTGCGACTACACTCATTGGAATTTAGAAGAATGGGGGTGGGCCTCATAAAAATGTATTCAATTGTAAGAGAATAGATAAGGAAGAAGCAGGGATGTTGTTTCCACCAGTGGTTAAAACTGGAACTAGTGGGTATAGACTCAAAATACAGGGGTCCAGATTTAGAACTGAGTTGAGGAGGAATTTCTTCACCAAAGAGTTGTGAATCTGTGGAATTCCCTGTCAGATGAAACATTTGAAGATATCACATTGAATGATTTTAAGGCAAAGATAGAAAGATTTTGAAAATAAAGGAATTAAGGGTTACATTGAGCTGATGGGTAAGTTGAGCTGAATCCATAAACAGATCAGTCAAGTTTACTGCTGGCCAACTGGACATCCCATTCCACAGGAAGCCTGAAAAATGATAAGGTGGGAGTGACTGGATTATTAGATAGAGACGATGTGGAGAATCTGTTCCCATTGGGGGAGCAATCAAGAGCCTATGGGTTTAATGTTATTGGCAAAAGGGAAAATGACAACATGAGCAAAAACCATTTTTATGTCATGAATGGTTAGGATACAGAATCCATTATCTGAGCATATAGTGTGGGAAAATTCTATTCTTCAGAAGAAAATGGTGGCAATATCTGAGAAAGAAAAATGCGCAAGGCTCTGGGAAAAAGTGGCTGATGTGGGAGTGTTGGGAGGAGGAATCAAACCAAATTGTTCCTGCAGGGTTCAAGCACAACTATTTTAAGCCGAATGGCTTCCTTTCATACTGTAACATGTTTATAACTCTTTCATTTCTAAGTGGATCAAAAGCAGCTTCCTGCAATACATGAATAAAACACATCAATCCTGCCTTGATTGATTCTTAATGATCAGACCGCTGTCCTCAAGATCAGCTGACACACATTCTACCTCAAAAAGGACATCCTCACCTCCATCGCCCATCACCATCGACCCCTGTGAACTATCTGACCATTCTCCGCTAATATTCCACTCACAATACGCCACCAATCTTGCCGACTACTTTTCAGTGCTGAAAGATTGACTTCTGGCGGTTTCTCAATCTGATTGCCTGTAAATAGGAAATAGGCAAAAACAATGTTAATCAGGCCCTGCACGAAATTCAGTCTGCCATCTAAGAAATTCAGAATTCAGCTCTCCGGACTGAAGCTGACCCCTGTCCCTCTCTGTACCTAGAAAGGCATTAATGTCAAGGAATTTAGATGCTTATTTGTTGGTAGAGGCATTAACCTTTCATCAGATAGACTGAGATAGCTTATACAAGCATGTTCTGTTCGGCGATATATGTTATAAATTGAGAGCTTCCTTTTCATATATAACCGTTAAGATAATGCGAGCCTGTGTTGCTTTTATTTGACACACTATACATTATACGAACATATCTCCCTTGATACTGTGAATAAATTGCAGTACTTGCTGTTTTAGGAACCACAGTATCATAACACGTACATTTAACTCATCAATGCTCCTTCACGCTTATGCTTTTTACCTTAGGACAGCACAAAAATTTATATATATGACAGTGTAAAATATAATGATGACTTTTCATTTAAATTTTTAGATTATGGTCCAGATTTTCTCATTACCATCAGAACAAATCTGACCAACAGGAATCCTCGTAAAAATTGTGTACCTCTTTCAGTTGTCTGCGATTTTATAGCCTGATGTCTGTGTTTGGTCTGTTCTTGGACCAAATCTTGGACAGACGCTGGGAATCCACTCAGCACAAGACACCACCCTTTGTTTTACAGCACTAGCTGCTGTATTCAACTAACTAAAATGTTTTAAGGTCCCACTGAGAATTTGATGAAAAAAAAAGTAAGTGGGCGAGGGAGTAAGCTGTCTATAGTGAGGATTTTGCATGCCTTAGTCAGTGTGAGTGATTGCAGATCACTTTTATAATTTTCCAGGATTTAAGGTGTTTTTAATCCACATCTTTTCCTGACTAATTATTACATTAAGTAAGTTAAAACCTTCCAAAACCTCTGACTTTAGCACAGTTGGCATTTTTTTTTCAGAGGTTTCTGGATAACTCCCCATTATAACTTTAAACTTTCTGGGAAATTACTGTGCAGTCAATGTGTTAGGAGTTGCGATGCACATTCTTCAGGCTACTTACAGTTTGTAATTATCTGATGGCCTAAACGGAGCATTCGTGAACATGGGCAAACAGGCCATCTCTGACTTCTAGTTATTGCTTTAACATAGTTGGACAGGCAGGTAACCTCTGGCTTTCCAATAGTGGCTTAGCACAGGGAAGGGTAAGGAAGCTTATGGTTCTAGGAAACAGTAAAATTAACAACACTAAGAACGTGTTGTTATGTCACACTATGTCACAATGCTGTATAAGCATCTGAGGTGCTAGATGGTCCCATGTGCGTGGAGAGAGTGGGGAAAGTCAATGGGAAGGGGAGTGTAAATGGGCAGAGGAAGACCCCAGTCAGTCAGGAGCAACAAGCAGATTCAGTCCAGGGGCCTGGCCATTTCTCATTCCAGAGGATTAGCCAATGTCTGCTAAATACAAGTCTGGAGATCTACATTATTGTAGTATGGAGATTAGGCCATCGTCAAACCTAGAAATTAAATAAATTCTGTCAGCTGTTCTAAAGAAAAGTCATATTAGATTCAAAATGTTAATGCTGTTCTCTCTCCACAGATGAGGCCAGATCTGCTGAGTTTGTTTGGCACTTTCTGTCTTCATTATGAAAGCCATCGAGTTTTGTTTGAGTGCCCATCCCTGTTGCAAAAGGCTTCACTGGAATGGGCCACTATCAGTCAGTGTTGTCCTGCCAAGTCACTCTGGATGACGGGGTCATAGTCAGTCCAGGGGTACGGGTCACACAACCTGGGGATTTCTCAACAGGCACTCTATGTCGTGGACTTGAGAATTGGCCTCATTTTATTCAGTCACTGAGGGAGTAGCCATAGTGATAGTACCAGTACAAACACTGGGTGGTGGGAGGGATGGGGAGGGGGAGTGTCCTGTAGTGCTTCAGAATGGTCTCAAGACAAGTCAACAAGTCAGGCTCAGTCTGGTCGCAATACAGGGAAGGTCCAGGGACAACAAAGTGGTGAACAATACTACTGGGTTTTCCTGCAGTGTACAGGTCTGAGTCACAGTCCGGAGGAGTGCTGATTGACACTGGAGATGCACCAGCCCAGCGCCACAATCAATCAGGTGAGGTCAATGCACAAATTTTGGAGTCACTACTCAATGGAGCTGGAGGAACACTGAAGGTCAGGCAGCATCAGAGGAGCAGGAAAGTCAATGTTTTGGGTTTACACCCTTCATCGAGACTGGAGAGGGGAAAGAGGTCTGGTAAATAAATTGAGGGATGCCGTTTGGGGCTGGGGGAAAATAGGTGGGATTGTGATAGGTGGAGATTGGTCAGTGGGAATGGTGGTGCGGATGGGTGGGAGAGAAGATGGACAGGTTGTGTCAAGTCAAGGAGGCGGGGAAGAGAGGGAAGGTTGGACATGGGATGAAGCCGGAGGTGGGGAGATTTTGAAACTGGTGAATTCTGTGTCGAGACCATCAGGCTGTAGGCTCCCAAGGCAGATTATGAGGTGCTGTTCCTCCAGTTTGCGTGTGGTGTTATTGTGACACTGGAGGATGCCCAGGATGGGCATGTCAACCAGGGAGTGGGAGGGGAAGTTAAAGTAGAATTGGCAACTGAAAAGGTGCTGTTGATTATCATGTGCAGAGCACAGATGCTCCATGAATCGGTCACTGAGTCTGTGCTTGGTCTCACTCATGTAGAAGACGCCACATCTGGAGCAACGGATACTGTAGACCAGGTTGAAGGATGTACAGGTCCTTGAAGCAGGGGAACATCTGGAATGTTTGGGGGCAGAATGCTTCATCTTGGGAGCAGATACAGTGGAGGTACTCAGAGAGTGGTAAGGGTGTGGAACACCCTGCCTGCCAATGTAGTTAACTCAGCCACATTAGGGACAATTAAACAGCCCTTGGATAAGCATATGGATGATGATGGGATAGTGTAGGGGGAGGGACTTAGATTAGTTCACAGGTCTGCACAACATCGAGGGCCGAAGGGCCTGTTCTGCGCTGTATTGTTCTATGTTCTATGTTCTGTGTTCTATGTTCTCTGTTCAATGTACTGTGTTCTATGTTCTAGGTGGAGGAATTAAGAGTATGGGATTGTATTCCGGCAAGAGGGTTCACACTAGTCACTCAAACTTTGGATGCTGCCCTGATCTAAAAGGCCACATGGAGGTTCCAAATCATGATCCCCAAATCCTGGCAGGATTTCTTTTGTTCTTAGGTTGTGGGTTTGCAAATGGGAAAGACAGGATTCATTCCCATCTGACCTGTAAGCAGTTTGAAAAGTTTCTGCACCACAAATGTCAGATGTGGTTGGATTAGGACTGATTTAGAATTGAGCCAGATTTCTAAGGCATAAGTTAAACACAGTTATAAAGTGATAACAGTAATGTAGCATTCTCCAAACTCAGTGTCTGCTGTCTCCTACTGTAGAGGGTGTATGGGCAGTCATAGATTTGTACAACATTGAAACAGACCCCTCAGTCTGACTTGTCCATGCCAATCGGATATCCCAAAGTAATCTACTCCCATTTACCAGCATTTGACCCACATCCCTCTAAACCCTTCCTATTGCTACATCCATCCAGATGCCTTTTAAATTGTAATTGCGCCAGCCTCCATCACCTCCTCTGGCAGTTCATTTCATAAATGCACTGCCCTCTGCATGAAAAAGTTGCACCTTACATCCCTTTTCATCTTTCCCCTCTCACCTTGAACCTATGCCTTCTAGTTTCAGACTGCCCAACCCTGGGAAAAAGTCTTTGACTACCCTCCCTAACCATGCCCCTCGTGATTTTATAAACCTCTATGTGGTCACCCCTCAGCCTCTGACGCTCCAGCAAAAATAGCCACAGCCTGTTCAGCCTCTCCCTAAAACTCAAACGGTCCAACCCTGGCACATCCTTGTGAATTTTTTCTGCACCCTCTCAAGTTTCACAAAAAGCCATGCGTGGCTTCGTTTAGAAACAAAAACATTCTGTAAATATTTTGAACAAAAGCCTTTCCCACTCCATTTTTCCCAATGTCAAAGATTTACGTTCCTCTAAGTAAAAAAAAAGGCTCAATGTCAGTTGCTAATTTATTTGAACCTTAAAAGCAAGGGCTTTTCTATCTCATTATCATTCAGTCAGAATCCCAATTTTAACACCTCAAAATAGTGACCAAGAATGCTTCTTGGACGAGATCATCCAAATGATGAAACTTTTTATGGCTGTGGCCTGTGAAATAGCTTTGTTCCTACCTGAAGGTCCTCAGCCTCCATGACTGTCAGATAGCAGTCGAAAACAAATGGCCTCACCTCGCTCTATCTTTTATTTATCAACGTGTCATTATAAAGCCAGGGACGTGCATCAGGAACCGCACTAAAGAATGTAATAATTGCAAAATGGCATCATTTATCTTGGGAATACTGAACAGTACATTTCCCACATGGTACCAAAAACAATCCAGTAGTCAGTTGGATTAAAGTTATGTGTAAATCATTCCATAGCTTTACTGTAAAACCTTGAGGCAAAAAAAATTGCTGTGTTGCCTTTCACAAACGAAATTTTGAAGCCATGAACTTTCTTGCTTCAGTGGCATTCTGTCACTTACCTTAGGTAGGGAGGCTCCACGTATCATCCAGTAGGGAGGATGTCTTCTAGCTTTGACGATCTGGATAAAGTGACAAATAGTATCACTTTGCTTCTCTCTCAATCTTCTCTTCTTGCGGTACTTTAATGTCAAGCTACTTGTCTGCATCACAGGTAAATCGTGTCCATGATTCGACATTTATTTTTTTCTGGCTCAAGCTTGCTTAACAACTACTGTTCTGACCACAAAACAATAATCTCGGTGCTAACCAGTTTTGTCGAATGCATTCCAACCTATCATTCCAGGGCTTATTTCCCCAGAGGCTCATTAGTTCAACCAAGTTACAGTTTGGCTGATAACAAGAAATTTAAGGTAATTTTCTAACATGAAGTGTGAGGTGGTTACATCTTTTCTGTTCTTTCCTGGGGAGCTAGTGAGCTGAAGTGTGGCTTTGTTGTGGAAAGGACGAGGTGAGCAGTTGGTTACAGGAATAGGGGAGTAACTGGCAGCTTGAGTCATTTTTGTGTCTGAATTCAATTAAACAGTTACTTCATTGAGTTCCAAATCAGAAAGGAAAATATGCTATTTTGCTAAGTTAAAATGCATAGTTTAAAAATGTAGGAACTAGGAAATTCTGTTTCACTTAACATTGCACATTGACCGTACTTTAAAGCAATAAGTACCAAAGATCACTACCACGTGAAAACACCAAGCACCAAGTTACAGACCAAATTTTGAAATCAAGACAGTTATAAAAATATCTTTAAAGCTATAATTTCTGCTCAAGTGTAAAGCATGAAGTAAGATGAATGGCATTACATTCAAACATGGACAAAAACACTGAATTCCAGGGATAAGGTGGGACTGTTTGCCCTTGACATCAAGGCCATATGACAGGGTGTGACTTCAAGAAGCTACAGTATCTTCAGCTGCCTCAAGAGCAAGTTTCTCTCTGGCACAAGTCAAAAGTGGGCTTATTCACTGTGCAATCATTAATGTTCAGTACCATTTTCAACTCGAAAGATATTGAAGCAGTCCATGTCCATATGCAGCAATATCTTGTCAATATTCAGCTTTGGTTTGACCAGCAACATTTGTGAGACCAGTGAAAGGTAATCACTGGCCATTTCCAAAAAGAGAGGATCTTGCCCTTGGTCCTTGACATTCAATGTCATTATGATCACTGAATCCTCCATTAACAATGCCCTGGCCTTTAACATTGATGAGGAACGGAATTGGATTAGCCATTTAATTACAGTGGCTACAAGAGCTAAGAATCCTGCAGTAAATAATTCAGCACCCAACTCTCCAAAATCTGTCAACCATCTACAATGCGCAAGTCAGGAGTTTGGTGAAATACCCTTCACTTCCCTGAAATGAGTGCAGCTTCAATAACACTCAAGAGACTTGACACCATCCAGGAAAAAGCAGCCTGCTTTATTGGCATAATATGTACAAACATTTATTTCCTCCACGTTTGACACACAATAGTAAGAATGTACATGCACTGCAGAAAGGTTCCTTAAACATCTCCATAGCCCATGATAAATGCTATCAAGGGCAAGGGAAGCAGATATATGGGAACTCCATCACCTGTAGGTTTGCCTCCAAACCATTCAGTATGCTAACTTGGTTACCCCACCCCCGCCACAACCGCCCTAAGAGGATCCCCCTCGTTCTCAAATACCACCCCATCAACCTCCGGGTACAACGCATCATCCTCCGACACTTCCGCCATCTACAATCCGACCCCACCACCCAAGACATTTTTCCATCCCCATCCTTGTCTGCCTTCTGGAAAGACCACTATCTCCATGACTCCCTTGTCTGCTCCACACTCCCCTCCAACCCCACCACACATTCCCCTGCAACGGCAGGAAGTGCTACACTTGCCCCCACACCTCCTCCCTCACCCCCATCCCAGGCCCCAAGATGACTTTCCATATTAAGCAGATGTTCACCTGCACATCTGCCAATGTGGTATACTATATCCACCGTACCCCGTGTGGCTTCCGCTACATCAACGAAGCCAAGCTGAGGCTTGGGGATCGCTTTGCAGAACACCTCCTCTCGGTTTGCAAAAAACAACTGCACCTCCCAGTTGCCAACCATTTTAACTCCCCCTCCCATTCCCCAGACGACATGTCCATCATGGGCCTCCTGCAGTGCCACAATGATGCCATCCGAAGGTTGCAGGAACAGCAACTCATATTCCGCTTGGAAACCCTGCAGCCCAATGGTATCAATGTGGATTTCACAAGCTTCAAAATCTCCCCCTCCCCCACTGCATCCCAAAACCAGCCCAGCTCGTCCCCTCCCTCCACTGCATCCCAAAACCAGCCCAGCTTGTCCCCTCCCTCCACTGCATCACAAACCAGCCCAGCCTGTCTCTGCCTCCCTAACCTGTTCTTCCTCTCACCTATCCCCTCCTCCCACCTTAAGCCGCACCTCCATTTCCCACCTACCAACCTCATCCCGCCTCCTTGACCTGCCTGTCCTCCCCGGACTGACCTATCCCCTCCCTACTTCCCCACCTATACTCTCCTCTCCACCTATCTTCTCTTCTATCCATCTTCAGTCCTCCTCCCCCCTCTCCCTATTTATTTCAGAACCCTCTCCCCATCCCCCTCACTGATGATGCGTCTAGGCCCAAAACATCAGCTTTTGTGCTCCTGAGATGCTGCTTGGCCTGTTGTGTTCATCCAGCTTCACACTCTGTTATCCTGGATTCTCCAGCCTCTGCAGTTCCCATTGTTTTTGAATTAAGGGCACTTTAATTGAAACCATGTAACCACTGTCATTAAAAACCATTGGGTTCAGACTCTTCCAATTTTACCTGGTCTGTTCTACATGTGAAGTCTAGATCCACAGTAATATCATTGGCACTCAAGAACCTTCTGAATTGATTTAACAAGCTACTCAGTTGTATCAAAAATGCTACAAAGGATAAAGACAGACTAGCATTAACCTAGGCACCAAAAAGAACCAAAACCAATAATAAACCCAGCCCTGTAAACCTGCCAAGTCCTCTTTATTATCATCTGGAGTTTGTACTAAAGGCTCAACAACATCCAAGACAAGTCATCTTACATGATGGGTCATCTAACACCTTCAACTGTCAGCCCTTAACTGCTAATGCACAATGCCAGCAGCGTGCATTATCCTCAACGTGTACTGCAGTAACTCACCAAATCTCCTTCCACAGCATCTACAAAGCCCACAACGTCTACCACCAGAATGCCAAAAGCAGCAGATGCATAGGAACACTTTCATCTGCAAGCGCTACTTCAGGCCATTAACATAATTTTGACTTGGAACTGTGTTATTTTTCCTTCTCTGTTGCTTGGTCAAGATCGTTGAATTCCCTTCTTAACCGTACAGTGGATCTTCCTACTCACCAAGAACTGCAGTGGTCTAGGGACAGCTCACCAGCACTTCCTTCATGGTATTTAGGAATGTCCAATATATGCTGACCCAGCTAAAAATGCTCATATCATATGAACGAAGAATAAAGAAAAATCAAATGCTGACCCAGATAACGATCACATATCATATGAACGAGGAATTTTTAAAAAAATCAATGTTGGACTTCAGTCAGCAGTTTTATAACCAGTACAGGCTATTTCCTTAGCAAGCAGAACTAATGTACAGTCAGACTTTGCTCACCATTGCTCCAGTCAGTATCATATTCAGTATTCTCCAGATTAGAAAGTCTCTAAGCAAATACCTTCCATAATTCCGCCTCTTGTAGATTGTTTCATTAGATGTGCCTCCAGTACTGCTATACATCGAATTCAGACCTGTGGACAGAACTATGTTAAAATGTAAAAGCTGGAGCATGCTTTCCACAGGGATTACACATTGGAATATAAAGCACTTTCCAAGATGATGTCTACAAAAATCAAGTGAATCATTCTTTTTATATTCAATTCCACTTTTATATTCCAACAGTTAATCAGCATTCTTTGTAGCTGGCAATTTTTCTGGCTCTATTATTTTTGTCATCTTGCCTCTACTACAATCAGTTTTAAATGTCCTCATTAGCTCCTCATATGCCACAAGTGCGTCAAATTACTTGGAGCATTAGTTTTAACAATGCACTTTGGTGAGTCAACTCAGACAAACATCTAACTCTGAGAACTGCTGATAGAATGAGTCCAGCAAACTAAATAATTGTCAGGCATATAGGCACATAATCAGAGTCGTATGCCCACAATTTCATTTATGTTAAATTTCCTCTTCTTCATAAATGACTAAATGTGCAGAGTAGTAGCAATGTGGTTGACCTGATCTATGGTTTCAGGATCCCCTTCAAATAGTCAATTATAGTATTTTTTGAGACAGAATTCCTTAATTTCTATTGCTCCCTCCATTACTGCACAAATCTATTCAATGCAAGAGATGACTTGAGTGATACCAGACTCCAAAAGTTAACTCTCACTAGATGTTGTCAGATCGGCTGTGTTTCTCCAACATTTTCTCTCTGATTTATTCAGTTTTCTATTGGTCACTGTATTTTGCTTTTATTTATTCAGTGCACACCTGTTTCCATATTGCTAGAAGCATAGAGATGGGATTAAGCTATTCAGCACATCAATCCTGCACAGTCATTCACTCAGAATGCATTGATCATCAACTTCAGTGCCACTTTTCTGCACTATACACATATCCCTTGATGTCATTTGTTGCCAGAAATCTATTGATCTTTGAATATGTTCAATGGTTGAGCTTTCCAAGTCCTCTGGGAAAGAGAACTCCAAACTTTCACCAACCTGTGAGTGAATAAACATCTCTGCATCTCAATCTTGAATTGCATACCCTTTTATAGAGATTATGCTTACTGATTTCAAATCCACCAACCAGGAAAATATTTTTTCAACATGCTTCTTGTTGTACCCCTCATGGAGGTCACTCTTCTTTACAATTCTAGAGAATATATACAATTTTCTAGATCACTCCTGAGTCAGGAATCCCACCATTACACGGATTAATCTCTTCCATTTCCATTACGTCAGTATATCCCATACATAACGTGACCATAACTGTATACAGGGTAACCAGACTGTCACCAAGACTCTGTGCATCTGCAGCAAGATACCTCTATTTCTGTACTCTTGTGAGAAAGGTCAAAATACCACATCCTTCCTAATTGTTTGGTTCATCTACATGCTAAATTTTAGAGACTCATGATAAAACACAGCCAGGTCGCTTTAGAAACCTGCACTTGTCAACCTAATGCCCTTTAATATATACTCTGCCCTTCTGTTTTTACTACCAAAATGAATCAATTCACACTTATTCACATTGTACTTCATCTGTTACATTCTAGCCTATTCACTTTGTCTAAGTCCTCTTGAAACTTCTTTGCATCATCCTCACAGCATACATTCCCAATCATTTTTGCCTCATCAGTGAATTAGGAAATATCTCAACTGGTGCCCACATCTAAATTCTTTATGTAGGCTATAAACTGCTGTGGACATAACAATGACCATTGAGAATTATCCGTTTATTCCTAGTCTCTGATTCTCACTGTTTTTGAATCGTTAAAAAGCTCACCTCGAGTGCCTGTGCCTTCCATTTCTGGTTGCAGCAGCAGCGCGAGTGGGACCTTGGAGCAGGAGCCTGTCGGGAAGCCGGTGCGTCACTGTTTTTGAATCGTTAAAAAGCTTACCTCGTGAATAGGCGGAGGGACGCTGAGCAGAAGCCGATACGGGACTGGTGAGTGAGTGAGGTAATATATTTGTGTGGTTGTGTTACCCGAAACACTGCTCGGGTAGTGTGTCCCACCCATCCTCCTCCTCTAACCAAAGAAAAACGTTCTGTGTGCCTGATTGGTAAGGTAACAAGTTTATTTTTTATTCTTTTTTTTTAAGTCTTTGGGAATTTAGAATAATGGGAACGGAGGTCAGGGCAGTTGAATATTCCTCCTGCAGAATGTGGGAGGTTGGCGTCACCGCTAGTGTCCCTGCTGACTACCTCTGTGGGAAGTGCACCCAACTCCAGCTCCTTGAAAACCGCTTTAGGGAATTGGAGCTGGAGCTGGAGCTGGATGAACTTCGGATCATTCGGAAGGCAGGGGGGGTTATTGAGAGGAGTTACAGCAAGGTAGTCACTCCTCAAGTACAGGAAGAAGGCAGATGGGTTATGGTCAGGGGACGGAAAGGGAACTGGCAGGCAGTGCAGGGATCCCCTGTGGCCATTCCCCTCGACAATAAGTATACTGTTTTGGATACTGTTGGGGGGGGGGACTTACCAGGGGAAAGCAGTGGGGCACAGCTCTCTGGCACAGAGTCTGCCCCTGCTGCTCAGAAGGGAAGGGGGAAGAGGAGCAGAGCATTAGTCATTGGGGGCTCCGTAGTTAGGGGGACAGATAGGAGGTTCTGTGGGGACGAGAGAGACTCACGGTTGATGTGTTGCCTCCCAGGTGCCAGGGTGCGTGATGTCTTAACTCAGGTGTTGGTAAAGTGTTGGAAAAGGTTGTAAGGGATAGGATTTATAATCATCTAGAAAAGAATAAATTGATTAGGGATAGTCAGCACGGTTTTGTGAAGGGAAGGTCGTGCCTCACAAACCTTATTGAGTTCTTTGAGAAGGTGACCAAACAGGTAGATGAGAGTAAACCGGTTGATGTGGTGTATATGGAATTCAGCAAGGCATTCAATAAGGTTCCCCACAATAGGCTATTGTACAAAATGCGGAGGAGTAGAATTGTGGGAGATATAGCAGTTTGGATCGGAAATTGGCTTGCTGAAAGAAGACAGAGGGTGGTAGTTGATGGGAAATGTTCATCCTGGTGACCAGTTATGAGTGGTGTACTGCAAGGGTCGATGTTGGGTCCACTGTTGTTTGTCATTTTTAAAAATGACCTGGATGAGGGCGTAGAAGGATGGGTGAGTAAATTTGCAGACGACACTAAGGTCGGTGGAGTTGTGGATAGTGACGAAGGATACTGTAGGTTGCAGAGAGACTTAGATAAGCTGCAGAGCTGGGCTGATAGGTGGCAAATGGAGTTTAATGCAGACAAGTGTGAGGTGATGCACTTTGGTAGGAGTAACCGGAATGCAAAGTACAGGGCTAATGGTAAGATTCTTCGCAGGGTAGATGAGTAGAGAGATCTCGGTGTCCATGTACACAGATCCTTGAAAGTTGCCACCCAGGTTGACAGGGCTAAGAAGGCATACAGTGTTTTAGCTTTTATTAATAGATGGATCGAGTTCCGGAACCAAGAGGTTATGGTGAAGCTGTACAAAACTCTGGTACGGCCGCACTTGGAGTATTGTGTACAGTTCTGGTCACCGCATTATAAGAAGGATGTGGAAGCTTTGGAAAGGGTGCAGAGGAGATTTACTAGGATGTTGCTTGGTATGGAGGGAAGGTCTTACAAGGAAAAGCTGAGGGACTTGAGGCTGTTTTCATTTGAGAGAAGAAGGTTGAGAGGTGACTTAATTGAAACATATAAAATAATCAGAGGGTTAGATCAGATGGATAGGGAGAGCCTTTTTCCTAGGATGGTGACGGCGAGCACGAGGGGGCACAGCTTTAAATTGAGGGGTGAAGGATATAGGACAGATGTCAGAGGTAGTTTCTTTACTCAGAGAGTAGTAAGGGAATGGAACACTTTGCCTGCAACAGTATAGGTTCGCCAACTTTAGGTACATTTCAGTCGTCATTGGATCAGCATATGGACGTACATGGAATAGTGTAGGTTAGATGGGCTTAAGAGCGGTATGACAGGTCGGCACAACATCGAGGGCCGACGGGCCTGTACTATGCTGTAATGTTCTATGTTCTATGTTCTATTTGATACATACATGTTTTCCCAATCTCATGTATTCCAGTTTTATTTGCTGACAACCAATGTGGAACCTTATTAAAAGTCTTCTGAAATATCAATAAAGCATAGCCACTGTTCTCCTTTATCAATATTATAAATAGCATTGTTGAAATACTCCAATATTTTCCCTTTGGTTCCGATGTTGACTGTGCCTTAATTTCTAGCTGCTCAGTTATCACCGTTAATAATAGATTTTAACATTTTCTTTTCTATTGACATCAAGCTAACAAGTTGACAGTTTTCTATTCTCCCTCTTCTATTAAATAGTAACGTTGCATCTCCTATTTTCCATTCACAGGAACCTTTCTGGAATCTAAAGAATTTTCATAGATATCTAACAATATATCCATAGCTCTTTAGTCACCCCCTTCAACACCAGAGGATGAAGCTCATCTGGTCCAGGGGATTTACCTCTCCTGTTCCCATCCTAGTAGGCCACATTTTATTCAGTTATTTGTTACCCTTTCATATATCTAAAAATAGCTTTGGATTTCTTTTTGCCAGTATGCATTCATATTCTCATCATCTTTTCTCAAATGGCTTCTAGATCATCCATTTCTGGGTTCTAAATTGCTCCCAGTCCTCAGGTTTGTCACATTTTCTGGCAGACGTATCAGTCACTTCCTTTGATTCAAAGTAATCTTTACATTTTTTCATTGTGCATAGTTAAATTACATTTCCTTTCTTGGGTGTTTGTGCCTCAGAGGCATATATTTCTGTTGTAGCCAAGTTATCTTTTTAAATACTAGCTGTTGTCCAACCAACCCTCCCTCAAAATATATTACAAAGATTATCTTGACCTTAACATTTCTCTTATTTTTAAAAGCAAGTGTAAGGCGTTGTTTTCTGGAAAAAATTCAATTGGTCAAACTACCAAGGCCTGAAGGAAAACATACTCTATTCATACCGAACACAGGCAAAATAAGAATGATAAAAGAATTAGCTTAACTGTAACTCTATCAAAGTACATAACTCTATCATAATACATCAAAAATATATATGCTAACTACCACTGATTAGCTGAGAGACAGAGCATGAAAGAGAGAGAGAGAGAGAGAGAGAGATAGGTAGAGAGATCAAATGTTGTCCTGCCGCAGGGAAAAACTATAGCAACTTTCAAACCAAAGTTCCAACTTTCAGAAAAGAGCTCAAAAACAGTTTATTGCTTTGGAACAGACCACTCACTACCTGTGTCTCAACCTGTTGTTACGGAATAAATGGTCAAAACACATAAAGCCATAGTATTGTTACACCATTGCCTGTCTACTATCAAATCTTTTGTTTTATTTTCCCTATAGTGCAACCAACTTCCACATCATACATCAAGCAGTTTTTCCGTCGCCTTCGCCTCCACGCTTACTTCTTTAACCGGGAGCCTAACCCTCCCACCACTGATCCCTTCACCCACATCCAACACAAGTCCTCTTCCTGGACACCATCCCCAGGCCTCCTACCCTCCCTTGACCTCTTCACCTCCAACTGCCGTCGAGACATCAACCGCCTCAACCTCTCCACCCCTCTCACCCACTCCAACCTCTCCCCCACAGAACAGGCAGCCCTCCGCTCCAACCCCAACCTCACCATCAAACCCACAGACAAGGGTGGCGCAGTGGTAGTATGGCACACTGACCTCTACATTGCCAAGACCAAACGTCAACTCTCTGACACCTCCTCCTACCGTCCCCTTGATCATGACCCCACCCCCGAGTACCAAACCATCATCTCCAACAACATCCATGACCTCATCACCTCAGGGGACCTCCCACCCACAGCCTCTAACCTCATTGTTCCCCAACTCCGCATGGCCCGTTTCTAACTCCTTCCCAAAATCCACAAACCTGCCTGCCCTGGTCGACCCATTGTCTCAGCCAGTTCTTGCCCCACCGAACTCATCTCCACCTGTCTGGACTCCATTTTCTCCCCTTTGGCCCAGGGTCTCCCTACCTACGTCCGTGACACAACCCATGCCCTCCACCTCCTCCAGGGCTTCCAATTCCCTGGCCCCCAACACCTCATTTTCACCATGGACGTCCAGTCCCTGTACACCTGTATTCCTCATGCAGATGGCCTCAAGGCCGTCCGCTTCTTCCTGTCCCGCAGGCCTGACCAATCCCCCTCCACTGACACGCTCATCCACCTAGCCGAACTCGTCCTCAAGCTCAACAGCTTCTCTTTTGATTCCTCCCACTTCCCACAGACTAAGGGGGTGGCCATAGGCACCCGCATGGGCCCAAGCTATGCTTGCGTCTTTGTAGGTTACGTGGAACAGTCCCTCTTCCGCACCTACACAGGCTCCAAACTCCACCTCTTCTTCCGCTATATTGACGATTGTATCGGCACCGCCTCTTGCTCCCCAGAAGAGCTCAAACAGTTCATCCACTTCACCAACACCTTCCACCCCAACCTCAAGTTCACCCTGGCCATCTCCAATACATCCCTCACCTTCCTGGACCTCTCAGTCTCCATCTCAGGAAATCAGCTAGAAACTGATGTCTATTTCAAGTCCACTGACTCCCACAGCTACCTAGAATACACCTCCTCCCTACCACCCTCCTGCAAAAATTCCATCCCCTATTCCCAATTCCTCCGCCGCATCTGTTCCCAGGATGAGGCATTCTACTCCTGCACATCCCAGATATCCACGTTCTTCAAGGACTGCAACTTTCCCCCCACAGTGGTCGAGAACGCCCTTGACGGCGTCTCCTGAATTTCCCGCAACACATCCCTGACTCCCCGCCCCTGCCATAACCACCCCCAGAGGATCCCCCTCGATCTCACATACCACCCCACCAACCTCCGGATACAACGCATCATCTTCCAACACTTCCGCCATCTACAATCCAACCCCACCACCCAAGACATTTTTCCATCCCCATCCTTGACTGCTTTCCGGAGAGACCACTCTCTCCGTGATTCCCTTGTCTGCTCCACACTCCCCTCCAACCCCACCGCAACCCGCACCTTCTCCTGAAACCACAGGAAGTGCTACACTTGGCCCCACACCTCCTCCCTCCACCCCATCCCAGGCCCCAAGATGACTTTCCATATTAAGCAGACGTTCACCTGCACATCTGCCAATGTGGTATACTGCATCCACTGTACCCGGTGTGGCTTCCTCTACATTGGGGAAACCAAGCGGAGGCTTGGGGACCGCTTTGCAGAACACCTCTGCTCAGTTCACAATAAACAACTGCACCTCCCAGTCGCGAACCATTTCCACTCCCCCTCCCATTCTTTAGATGACGTGTCCATCATGGGCCTCCTGCAGTGCCACAATGATGCCACCCGAAGGTTGCAGCAACAGCAACTCATATTCCACTTGGGAACCCTGCAGCCTAATGGTATCAATGTGGACTTCACCAGTTTCAAAATCTCCCCTTCCCCCACTGCATCCCTAAACCAGCCCAGTTAGTCCCCTCCCACCACTGCACCACACAACCAGCCCAGCTCGTCCCCTCCCCCCACCGTATCCCAAAACCAGCCCAACCTGTCTCTGCCTCCCTAACCTGTTCTTCCTCTCACCCATCCCTTCCTCCCACCTCAAGCCACACCTCCATCTCCTACCTACTAACCTCATCCCACCTCCTTGACCTGTCCGTCTTCCCTGGACTGACCTATCCCCTCCCTACCTCCCCACCTATACTCTCCTCTCTACCTACCTTGTTTTCTCTCCATCTTCGGTCCGCTTCCCCCTCTCTCCCTATTTATTCCAGTTCCCGCTCCCCATCCCCCTCTCTGATGAAGGGTCTAAACCCGAAACATCATCTTTTGTGCTCCTGAGATGCTGCTGGGCCTGCTGTGTTCATCCAGCTCCACACTTTGTTATCTTGGATTCTCCAGCATCTGCAGTTCCCATTATCACTGAAGTGGTAACTCTGATTGTCTTCACAAATGCAGCCAGAACTCTCGGCTTTTCCAACATTTTCTGTT